>NC_090930.1:769290010-769593040 GCF_040938575.1 Ambystoma mexicanum | reverse complement strand
CTGAACCTACACGCAGGTAATCTGTTTATTTAGTTTGCAGGAACACGATTCAGCTAGTAAAATATTACCGTACATGTCCCGATCACAAGGGAACAATATTACTGATACAGAGATGTTTTTCTTTCCCTGTCTCCTCCAGCTATTGAACTCGGCAGGCAGGCAGCCGTGTCTCTACCGTATTATATACATTTTGGAAAGAGCGCACGTAGATTCAAAAGCCAAGGCACTCGGCTGATTTCTTTACAGACAAGCCATAAGAGCATGTGAGTGACATCATTCATGCAAATACCGGCATACTATTTATGCTGTCCATTACATTTTCGACATTTGACCCATTCGTACTTCCCATAGGTACGAACAACATACGTGGAATCCAACTTACAATATGGAGACGTAATAGCAATTCCATCTAAGGAACCCATTCGCTAATAAACAAATTAAATGTCTACTTTAATTGTTTATTGTAGATGTGACCGACATCCCCTATTTTTTATTCGAGTTGCCACTTGTACCTATCAAGATGACACAAGAGAGTTGAAGCGACTCAGACAAGTTTACTGGCAAAAAGATTCTATTTGCTTAAGTTAGTGGGTGAGTTGAAAATGGATACCAATTTATAAATAACCACAAACTACTACCAGCGGCCGTGACTTTGAAGCATGACCCAGCACTTTTTTTGAGCGACTGGTCCCGTGACAGGTCGCCACCAACAGGTAGACATAATAAAAATCATAGACTGGTTTAACAGCGATTATTTTTTTAATTGTAGGACCTGAATATCCTTTACCAAGCAAATTGCGAATATTGGCTATCTGATTGATTGCGTCAACAGGTTAGAAAAGTGACCCACTAATTGAGTTCTCTTTCAGGTAACAATCCCTTAGAGATTTATTGCTAATTCAATAACGTTATTTCATATTAATTTTACAGAAAGAATTAATCCATTGATATCAATACCTGAAGAAGGGCACATGAAGCCCGAAACGCATAGTATGAGATACGAGGCAAGATACAGAATATGCTTTTGAAGCAATCCCCTGTCTAGATATCAGGATACAACTTGTGATGAAACAAACATATTTAAATGATTGTATATACTGTCATTACGTTTGATTACCTGTTTCAACGAAGTGAAGTTTATACTTGTGGTACTTTTCTACTGTTTGTGATACAAATGTACGTGAATTTGTTAACTATTTTGATTTATAAGTCATTATGAATGGATTGAAGCAAAATATATAGAAACCATTCTTTTGTTGTTAACCACTATCAATAACAATTACTTTTCATAATCTACACTGTGTTGAAGAATTTCTTTACCTAAGAAACCGGCACTGATCGAAGTCTTGCAACCTTTTGGCTATTCTAAGTTGTGCGCCTGTTTGTACCCCGAATTATCTCGAGGTGCCATTTCCCTCTTTCCCTTATGCCAGGCAATTGGCGTCTTTAAATCTCTTTACATTTTCAGGCCCAATTTCACTCCTTTTTGCTTTGAAAGTGCAGGGCCTCATTTCCACATTTGTTCAGGGCAGACCTTTCCTTTTGAGGAGCCCTCATTACTGACTCCTGCCTTTAATTATGGCATCCAGGGGTCACTTAACCCTGCAAGTACCCCCTCCTGGCTCTTTGATAGATTTATACAGAGAGAAGAGCAAGGAGAGAGTGGGGTGTCTATTTCCCATGGCCTGGGATCGCCCCAGGGATTTCCTTTAGAGTGTGACTGCTCCTGGGTTTTTTCCAGGACTCTCCTTTGGAGCACGTCTGCTCTTTTCCTGGTCCTGATGGTGTGGTGCACTGGTCTGCCCCCAATCTTGACGGATTTTATTTTTCCCTTACGGTTTTATCCTGGGCCTCTACAATTCCGGCAGATCCCCTTGGGCCTGTAGAGGCAAGGAGTTTGTTTATCTTCCAAGAAGAATGGAGAGATTAAGGGCCCGATTTATAGAAACTGGTGCAAAAAAGCACAAGGGCCACGTGCCAAAAAGGAGTCTGCGCATAGAGAAATTTTGTGCGGCACGTGTATTTATGGATTTCCCAAGGCATCAGTAGCCGTGGTGCAAGTAACAGCAAGCTGCGCGAGTAATGCCCCCAACGCCCCCACGCACAGTAAAAGCAAACCAAGTGAAATGCCTAACACGGAGCAATCCTCCGAGCCATCCTTGGGTCAGCATACAGCTCCCCCTAGCAAAATCGCGTGAAAACACACCCCAGTGTAATCACACAAAAACACCCCACGATCCCCGTCTGCACCCCAGCATAATCGCGCAAAATCACCTCACAATCCCCAGCCATACTGCAGCGTATTCGTGCAAAAACGCCCGCGATCCCCATCCGCACCCCAGCATAATCATGTGAAAACACCTTGCAATCCCTGGTTGCGCCACAGCGTAATCAGACGAAAACACCTCACAATCCCCGGCCGCACCCTTACATAATCACGCGAAAACACCCCGCGATCCCGGTATGCACCCCAGCGTAATCGCACCAAAACACCACGCAATCCCCGGCTGCACCCCACCATAATCACATGAAAACACCCTGCAAACCCTGTTCACACCACCTGGAAAACACTCTTGCAATCCATGGCATGCAGCCCCCTCCAGACGGGGCACCCTCATCTCAACCCCCATCACCCATGACCCCACCCTGTAGGCAGCCCCCTCCACATGGGATACCCGAGCCCCCATCACCCGTGACCCCACCCTGCAGGCAGTCCACTCCACATGTGATGCCCCAGCCGCCATCACCCGTGATGCCACTCTGCAGGCATCCACAGGATGGTTTATGGTGTGCACCCACATCTTGTTGCAAGTGCATTGTATATGCATGCAGCAGTGTTGGAGTGTGATCATTGCTGTGTTGAGTTCTGTGAGATTTGGTATTAGGGAGTGTTGGCTGTTGTCAGTAGCACATCCGTACCACGCTGTGGTATCCCTGTTAGGCTCAGTTCAATGCACATGGGACACCCCCACCCCAGACCCCATCACCCGTTACCCCACCCTGCAGGCAGCCCCCTCCACATGGGATGCCCCCAACTTAGCTCCCATCACCCGTGACCCCACCCTGCAGTCAGCCCGCGCCACATAGGATACCCCAGCCCCCATCACCCATGATGTAACCCTGCAGGCAGCCCTCTCCACATGGGACACCCGCACCCCAGCCCCCATAACCCGTGACCCAATCCTGCAGGCAGCCCCCTCCACATGGGATACCCCAGCCCCCATTACCCATGAGCCCACCCTGCAGGCAGCCCCATTCACATGGGATCCCACACCCCAGCCCCATCACACGTGACCCCACCCTGCAGGCAGTCCCCTCCACATGGGATACCCCCACCCCAGCCCCCATCACCCATGACCCCACCCTGCAGGCAGCACACTCCACATAGGACACCGCCGGCCCAGCCTCCATCACCTGTGACCCGCAGCCTGCAGGCAGCCCCCTCCACATGGGACACCCCAGCCCCATCACCGTGACACCACCCTGCAGGCAGCTCTCTCCACATGAGATACCCCCACCCCAGCCGCCATCACCCATAACCCCACCCTGCAGGCAGCCCCTCCACATGCGATACCCCCACCCCAGCCCCCATTACCCATGACCCCACCCTGCAGGCAGCACACTCCACATAGGACATCCCCGCCCCAGCCTCAATCACCTGTGATCCCCAGCCTGCAGGCAGCCCCCTCCACATGGGACATCCCAGCCCCATGACCTGTGACACCACCCTGCAGGCAGCCCCCTCCACATGGGATACCCCCACCCCATCCCATCACCTGTGATCCCACCCTGCAGGCAGCTCCCTCCACATGGGATACCCCCACCCCAGCCCCCATCACCCATGATGCCACCCTGCAGGCAGCCCCCTCCACATGGGACAACCACACCTGATTCCCCATCACCCATGACCCCACCCTACAGGCAGGCTCCTCGACATGGGATACCCCCACCCCAGCCCCCATCACCCATGACCCCCACCCTGCGGGCAGCCCCCTCCACATGGGACATCACCTGCATGTTGAACCCTGACATACTGACACATCATCACTCTATCGATCGTGTGTCATGCACCTTGACTGCCGTGTAGTGACACCAGCCTGAATATCCACCGGAACTTGTATCCTGTGAACAAAAATGAATGCCTACACCCGGGCCACATCCATGAGTGTGGCAGCTGGGCAAACAGAATAGCTGTCCGCAACCAATACCCAACATACACATGTAAAAAGTGAATGCAAAAGTAGGGGCCTGCTGGCCATGTGACAATGTCATGGCATCAATACCCGGGGACAAATTGTTCACCAATTAACGATTCCAAAACACCCTCAATGTTTGCCACATGAAAAAACCCTTGCTAGGTGTCCCACAGCCTGAGCTTCACTCAGCTGCCAATCCTAGAAGATAATCCCTGAAGAACACACCACTGGTTTGCCCATGTGTGAAGGACATGGAAATCAGACAGTGTACCACTCACCAAGACAGCTGCAATGGGCAGCCAATGTGTAAATACCAAGAAATGCCAATAGTATATCCCAGTGCATGAGGTTGACCAACACCAGAGATGATGATAACTGTAAAAACACATGCTGGTGAAGGGGAAAGCACCACCATGTGTTACACAGCATCAAGCAAATCATGTGCAAATGTCCTGAACATGTAACACAACCACAGTCACCCCACCCACCCCACTCACAAACACAGGGAGGGCAAATACACAGTGATGCTGCACATGTGAAAGGAAATGCCATTTGACAGTGCACACACAAAATCCCACTTCACACACCACCACTAATCCGCCCCATGTGTATAGTCACCCTGCAAATAAACCCTGACCATAACACATGCAAGTGAGCAACCACACACATCACTAACAATGGGCAGGATCAGGGCTACTAAATGGACTACCATACAGGCACACTGCAAAAATAACTGTGACCGACAATGACTTTGAGAGTAAAAAATATATATATTAAACAGTTGTAATTGAACCATACATACTGTAAATAACATTTTAAATCATAAATCATAAACTTAAAAGATGTTCATTTAAAATAGAAAAATAAAAATGTTCGTGTGTATAAAAAATATTTACACAAAAAATCTATTAAATTACAAATAAAATACCTCAAACACACCAGACAACTATGTACAAGAAAACATGGAGGATAGTCCAGAGTCCACTCAGAAACAAATAAAAAATAAAAGGAAACTTACACCTACAGAACTATGTACAAAAAAGTGTATTAATGTCCGTGATCCAAGCACCAAATAATAATGAAAAATGAAAGGAAACTTATATCTACAAAACTATGTGAACAGGCAGCGGGCTATTCCTCCTTGTCACTCAATGGCCCTCATTCCGAGTTTGGAGGTAAGTACCGGTTATTACCGGCATGGTGCAAATAGCGTGTCCGAGCTGGCAATAGACCGCTAAAAGCGGCCTATTACGACTTTGCGGGCACAAGCTTTACGCCATGCTGGTAACATACCTAGCACAATGCTGCAAAAGGGCCCCAAAAAGCCCTTACCGGCATCAAACGCACCGTGCATAACACTACTACCGCCATAGAGCAAAGTGGCAATAGCGGTGACTGTAAATAGTGGTGACCGTAATCAGCGGTCACCGATATTTACAGTCACCATTAAATAGCGGAACCGGAAACAGCATCATCGCACAGGAACTGGAAGGAGCACGGCGGCCATCTTTAAAAACACAATCCATTGCCATCCTCACTGCACAGGACCCAGAGCCATCCAGTGAATACAGACATCTACACATCAACACCACCATCATGCCGAAAGCACCAAAAAAGGGAGCTGCCGGCCTCAGGAAGGAGCGCTTTACCCCGGATGATCTCCAGATTATGGTGGACACTCTCCACGAGCATTCGGACACCATTTTTAGCGGTGACATGCGGAGGGTGATGATTGTAAAAAAGAAGGAGATCTGTGCCATGGTAGCACAGAAGGTGAGTGCCGTGGGAAACACCCCCCGCATCACCAAGGACTGCCGAAAATGGTGGGAGACCTACGGCTGAGGGTGCGGAGCATAATCTCCGCCAACGGAAGCCAGGCCCTGGAGGCAGGAGGAGGGCCAGGTTCCCCATCAAATTGATGCTGTGGGAGGAGACGTGTGCGGCCATGATTGGCCCAGAAGCCATTGAAGGGGTTGGCAACATGGAGTGCGGGTCAACATCATCCGTCGATGCAGGTGAGTGTCCAAATTCAATACTGACAACGCATTTGTAATGAAAGTCTGTACCGTCAAGGGCTAGTCAAGGCGTCATGTCATGGTTGGCCAAACCCCCCCCTTTCAATAATGCCGAAGCAAGTGAGACCCAGGAAAATGCCAGGTGCAGGGCTGTAACTCATATAGCAAATACCACACAAAGAGGCCTATTTGGTGAGGCACACAGGGCAGGTGATGTAAACATTGTGCATGTGAGCCAACACAGTACCCAGCCAACATGAGTGACCCAGACATATGCATGCATTACCATCCAAGCATGGATCAATGTGCCGCTCACCACCCAAATGGAGACAACCCACTAGAATCCCATTGTGATGTTGTACATATGTCCAAATGCAGAATCTAAAATCATCTCTCATGCCGTCTCTCTCTTCCACCCCCACAGGCAGCGAGGATGACAGCGAGGGCCAGGCAGCCGACCGGCCCAGTACCTCCAGGGGCCAAGCCAGTGCCCGCCGCCTACCTGCAAGCAGGAAGACACCGCAAGCCACACCACCGGCTCCTGCAGGGCCCATGGAGGGTGCACACACCCCACCCCCACTCCAACCCCACCCTGCACTGGCACAGGACACATGCCCCACACCGCACACTAAGGAGACCAGTGTGGCTGGGGAGGATGCAGCCACAGGCCCCCTTGATGTCCCTGACAGCCCCTCATCTGTATGCGTAGCTACTGAGGAGGACACTGATGTGAATGTCCACACCCCTGATGCCCAATCCAATCCCCAGTTGTCATACAGCGACTCCGGTGAGAGCGATACACTAGGGCATACAGGGCAAGTAGCCACACTGGAACATGCCAGTCCTGTATCCACTTCTATTACTGAAGCAACGGCAATCCATGCAAGCCCAATTCCCAGCGGGGCAACCACATCTGCCACATTAGCCATGGATGCAGAGCGCTCGGATCTGCTCGCAGGCCTCATTAATCAGTTCATCCGAGATAACCGGGAGTCCATGGAGGAGTGGCGCAATGAACTCAGGGCACAGGGTGAGGTCATCACAAGCAGCACAAACCGGCACTGCGAGGTCCTTAGCCGGATTGCAGATGTCCTGGAGGCTGCACCTCCTGCATGACAGCCCCAGCAGGAGGACACACCTTCTCAAAGCTCCTCCACCCAGACCAGCCCGCTTCGTCGCTCACAGCGTACATTGCACCGCCATGACATGGATCCCCCTGGCTATAGGAGCGCACATTGACAATGCTGGCATACAAGTGTGGCCTATGTTCTCCTTATGGGACTAGTGTTGGGTTGTTGTGGGGGGAGGGGTTGGGGGGTGAGGGTGTGTTTGGGAGTTGTGGGGGGAGGGGTTGGGGGGTGAGGGTGTGTTTGGGAGTTGTGGGGGGAGGTGGAAGGGGGTGAGGGTGTGTTTGGGAGTTGAGGGGAGAGAGGGTGGGGGGTGAGGCTGTGTTTGGGAGTTGTGGGGGGGTGGAGGGGGGTGAGGGTGGTGGAGGGTTTGCTTTTCACGTTTGAACCTACTAATTCAATACACCAGTTGTTCATCAAAAAAAACAACAGAGTGGACATTCATCATTGCGCATGTGTCATTTACTGTTTCACAGTGCATAGTGTACATGTATCCCCACACCCAGTGCCCGATGTCCTGACATCCTCACACCCTCTGCTGACTTGTGTGTCAGAAATATTGTCCAATCAATGATTGCCGCATGGCACATACCTCCTGTGCATCGGCACCGTGATGCTGTCCTGCCACTTCTTCCTCCTCCTCCCCTTCATCATCATCAGGTGGTTGCAGCTCCATGTCAGGGGCCAGGGGTACGTTCCGACGGATGCACATTCGGAATGACCCACATTGTGCAGCATTACACATACCATGGTGATCTTGCCCACCTTCTCATGGCTGTAGATAAGTGCCCACCCGACCGGCTGAGGCAACAAAATCGTGCCTTCAACAGGCCAAAGGTCCTCCTCGTGCCTGTTCTGTGGGTTTCCGACAGGGGTCATGAGCCAGGCCTTCAAGGGATGGCCACCATCACCTGCATGAGAGGGGAATGAATGTAAGTGTTTGTACATTCATGGCGGACAACTATACTAGTCTTACATGGCAGCAGGTAATTTCTGCCCTTACGCACTTGTCCCTGGATACATTGGCCCCATTTCTGACCCCGCTATGTGTCCTTTGCAATGGGATGATGGAGTGGGTAGCATCCTCAGGATGGTTTATGGTGTGCACCCACATCTTGTTGCACGTGCATTGTATATGCATGCAGCAGTGTTGGAGTGTGATCATTGCTGTGTTGAGTTCTGTGAGATTTGGTATTAGGGAGTGTTGGCTGTTGTCAGTAGCACATCCGTACCACGCTGTGGTATCCCTGTTAGGCTCAGTTCAATGCACTCCCATGGATGACTCTCCGGTGTGGTGGTATGCTGGAGGCAGCGACATAGTGAATATGCAGTGCATATTGCTAGATGCCCTTATGGTGTGTGAGGGCCGCCGATGAGTGGTGCATGTGTTGTGGGATGTGGCCTGGTAGCCTGTTGGTCATGTAGTGTTAGGTGTCAGCCTTACTTCATCACTGTGGGATTTGGTAGTCATGTGCCGTTTCACTGGCTCTGGGGCACAGTGTTCAGTGAGGTGCTCAGCGTGCACTGGCATCATCATTTCCACCCAGTTGAAGTATGCATTCCCCCCCACCCTTCCCACCCAGCTGGAGTATGCAGGAACCCATCTCATAACCCCGATGCACTGCCATGGGCCAGTCAGGCAACTCACCAAGCAGCCAGGCACATCGTCCAGCATGTCGCTCCATGTAGCGTGTTAGCGTGGTGTTCTGCAGGACCAAAGAGTCATGAGTTGATCCTGGATAACGGGCACAGCGATGTGTGATGATCTTGCTTGCGTTGCATACCATCTGCAAGTTGATGGAGTGGTATTGCTTGCAGTTGCGATACACCACCTCCATGGCATGCGGGACCACCAACTCCACGTGGGTGCAGTCGAGGGCACCGATACAATTTGGCATGCCTGCCAGTGCATGGAAGGCAAATTTTGTATTGCATATCTCCTGGGGAGTCCGTGGTAGGGATATGTAGTCCCTTGTGTGCTTGAGGAGGGCATCCAGCACTTGGTTCAGTATCCGGGAAAATAAGGGTTGTGATATGCCATGCATATGCCCCACTGTGTGCTGGTAGGTGCCTGTGGCAAGGAAGTGGAGCACAGACACTACCTTCAGTGGAGGGGGGATGGCGGTGCATATTTCTATGATGTCGTCATGTATCAGGTCCACTATGGTGGTGATGGTGTCACGGTCATGCCGGTACAGGGTGTGGATCTGCTCTGGTGTTAGGTTGAAGGGGGTGGCTGTGATGTGAGGGATTGGGGGCTGCCGGTGTGGTAACGGTGGCTGCACTGGTGGGCATGCTGGGCCTGTCTCACCCTACTTCTCCTCCTATGTATCCTCTATGGTGGGGGCTGTGGTTGTTGTTGTTGCTGCTTTGCAAGCAGGCCCTCCAGCTCCAGTAATGCTACTACTATTGGTATCATCTTGGTGTGGGAGGAGGTGTGGTGTGTGGGTGTGCTCCTTTTGTGCTGATCCAGACTCCATTGCCTCCACCTGTGCTGATTGTGTGCACCTGTGGCTCTTGAAAACACTGCTCTGGGTTCTTAACACCTTCTCGGAGATACCGGTACTTACTCCATGCCGGTAAGGTACTTTTCAGGCTTCAGGAGGCCGTTATTTGCATGTCCGCATTACTTGGGATCTGCTCCAGTGTACGGCATGCCACCAATATCGGCATGGTGTTTAGACCGCTATTTACGGCATCATACTTTACGGTACCGTAAATAGCGGTCTGGTTGGTCAGAATAGCCCATAACGGTAAGCGATGCCGGTAATCCTTTACCGGCATCGTTTGTCCATTACCTCCAACCTCGGAATGACCCCCAATGTCTCTGCAAGGGCATCATCGAAGACTGCATCCACTTCCCCTAGGCAGTCCTCCGATCTTCTCGAGGCTTGCAGGGACTCCAGCATGTACCTCTCCTTCCCCTCCGACTCCCTGCAAGTATCCTCGAGGATGTCAGTCCGCCTCTCTGCCCAACACAGTGCTATCTCCGCCCTGGCCATGGTTACTCTCACCTCCAGAGCCTGCTGCCTCTCTTCACAGATTTGCTGCCCATATTACATGAACACAGAAGACATCCTCGTTCTGAGGTCCACATTTGTGTCCTGCCTTACCCCAGATTCCTGCCTCCTTGAGATGGGAGGCTGTGGGTATAATAGCCTCCTACTTCAAGCCTGCTGCTTCCATATTGCCTGGGGCTTGCTTCATATGGACACCCTCCGATCTGATGACATCACCTGGGGGTGTCGGGCCCTTGCCCTGCTCCTGGGTGCCTGCTCTCCCTCCATTGGCATTGCTTCTGTTGTTCCCTGGATCGGCATGGTGACCACCTCAGAAGATGTTGGTTAAGACATGGCAACCCCAGTGACAGGTGTGGGTGGTAAAGATGGTCCTGGGGTAGGGCTGTGGAGCGGTGGTGATGTTCTGGCATGTTGATAGTCTTCTGAATCAGCTGAGGTGGTCACACAGCCAAGGACAGGAGCTCTGGCAATGGCTGGACAGCAGGCACTCAAATTTCAGGGCAGGTGGGCAGCAGCCACACACAGTGGGCAGGCAGCATTAGATAGCTCATAGGAGGCAGCTGATGGCAGTAGGAGGCAGGTAAAAAGGCTCGCAGGCAGGAGCGTGGGTCTTCCGTGTCTCTCGTGTGGGCAGCCGAAAACAGAGTGACGGTTACTACACGCATTCGAAATCAGTGCATGCACATGAAATCAAGGAAAGAGCATCAAGCGTAAGTTACGTGGCATGCACTGGGTGTTGGGCATTGGCATTCACATTCAGGATAAAGGAGTGGGTAGGAGAACATTAAACCGCACGTGCGAATTGGACCGGACAGACGTGTGGACTTCGGAGATTTTTAGGGTACCACGCAATTTGTTCACCACTGTGACAGTGCAAGCTTCTTATTTTGGTGGGGGATTTGCCTCAGTGCACACAGAAGTGTCCTTTTCTTTTTTCTGAGGGTAACAGTGTGTTGCATACACATTATTTATAATCTGGGTGCCCCTGTGTATCGTGTACCTCCATTATTAACATCACAGTGGCTGCTGCAGGCTACACGTATGCTTTTTTTGTGTTGCTGGGTGGCACAGCATATCTCGTAACGCTTTTTCTTTGCAAGGGAGCTACCGGAGGTTTACGTACACACATTGTTTCTCCTACTTACCCTCTGTTCCCTAAATTGCAGCTTTTCAGGGGTAGGAGATGTGGGTTCAGGTGTTTCTAGGGGTTTTTCACGGTTGAGAAATCAAGCTTCCTCTAGGGCTTGGCATCTCCCTTCCCCGAGCCTCCTTCTTTGTAACCTGTTGGATGTTGGGATTTTCTCCCCATCATTGCTCCGGGGTTCCAGACCCTGGATTTGAGCTGTTCTGGGCAGCCATGGTCATTTGAGGCCCCTGCTGAGCCCTCAACATGCGACTGGTATGGGGGTCTAAAGTCATACCTTTGCGGCTCTCAGGAAGGTTAGCTGTCACTTCTCCCAGAGTACCCCTGGTATTGAGGGTTTACCTGGTGGCCCTCCATTCTTAGTCTCCCTTCTCCCTGATTTGGGGGTCTCAACTCCTGAAAGCGGGGGGAGAGAGGAGGATTATTCTGGAAGTTGGGGTTTGGAGGGTACGTGGGGATGAATCTTAAGTTGGAGGAGGGAATATTTCTTTCTTCCTGAGGGAAGTTTAAAGGGAGGTTTCCTGGTGCTGTTCTTACTTGATTGGACCCCCATTGTGCAGGGAGAGTCCATACATACCCCAAGATGGGTCTATTACCCTTGTATCTTGGGCTAATGTAGGTGGCAGAGTCAGGTGACACATTTGCCTCTCATTTGTTTTATTAGAGGGAGGAGTATTTTTTAGGCACCCCCATTTCTATATCCAAAATGGGGGTATTCTTCACCTCCACCACCTTGGCAGCAGCAGGGGTGTTGGATGGTTTGGGATTTTTGGGAGAATGCTGGTTTTCAACAGGCTTTTGGACGTCATAGATCCGGTATGCCTGTTCTATTACCCTATGCAGGGTCCTTTGATCATGGAAGTCCCTAACAAGTTGTGTTATGATATACTTAGGGAGGGCATGAAAATAAGTATTGATAAATTCCTTACTATTGGTACGCACCCATCTAGAGGTTGGGGCAAATGCCTGCTTCAGTTCTTGTACAAACTCTCTAGGTGCCTGATCCACTCTGCACTGCAGATTGTAGGCCACCTTGCTGGCCTCCTGAGGGTTCCTGTGCATGGAGAAGCATTTCAAGATGGCCGCCTTGTAGGTAGCACACAAAAGCACCCCATAAATACGGCTTCCTCCCTTTAGGTTCTAGAGCTGTCTATGACATCAGGCTAATACATACGCAAACCACCCTTTTTGCATTCAGGTAGACACACAAGGTAGTTAAAAAAATATACATATTTTAATCTCTATCACATAAAAACATAAAAATACAAATATTGTGTTTATCTATACTAGACAACATTTCATTGGACAAGGTATGCATTTTAACACATTGTGGCATATGCAAATCTCCACAAGTTGGTTCTGTACACGACATGTATAATATTCCCCATTAGTAAGGAATATGGTGTGTCAACACTGAGCATGTGTTTCTGGAATCTAGACAAATGTATTACATACAATCCAAACCAATTGGTATTTGTATAATCCTAGATTCCGTCTTCAGGACACATATTCTTTGATGTAACACAGCCGTGCTATGCGTGTTGCATACTACAAGACGAGGGACTCCCCCGCAGATCTACAAAGTTAAAAACAGACAAACATACATGTCAATCTCTTGTGTGAACTTTGTGTACTGTATCAACTGTGCCAAATACATGTTCTATCTCATCTTTTTGAAAAACCCAAGGGACATGACCCTAGCCCTCATTTAATCTAGGTACTCTTCATCGACACCCTTTTGTTTGGGTCGAATTTTTACTTGTGCCGTGTTCTTTGGGCAAACAACCATTATTTAGTCTATTCTATAATTCATTGATAGAAATGCTTATTCTTTTGCTTTTTTTTATAAAAAAAACCACAGGTATTGTTCAACATCTCTCATGTCAAGTACCTCTTATTTACTCTCCCTCGCCACAAATTCTTCGCCACAGATTCTTCTCAACTTCAAGAGTCCTGGCGGTTCAGCGAACCGTGTGTCGACATTTCTAAACGGCCGTACATCTAAAACGCAACACCACCATCACGCGATCTTACCAGAGGTATCTCGGCGAAATAATCGCACCAGAGCTCTCTCGGCATGGTAATCGCCCGGGTCGCGGCTTCTAAATATCTCCACTTCAACTTATTTACTGCTGTTCATCGATTTTCTCGAGATATGGACCAAGGGAACCGCACTTACAAGAGTGACATTCCCACTGTTACTAAATCCATATCTAACCGCTCTCTATACCTTTTTGTATGTATACGCGCTTCTTTGATTTACCTTTTCAGGATCACTCCGTCTGATTTTGACTGCGCGCAGGAAAACCTCCATAGACTACATTTGCATTGTCCGTGTCATGTGATTTATCTCAGCCCCAATAGGCGTGCTCGCGTCATGACGCTCGTGAGATGGACTACTACAATCCCAATGGTTCATGGGAAATGTGGTTCAAGGCAACGTCGCGGAATCAGCCTTCTTGTCACTGATAGGGTGAGAGACTGATGTGAATATTTCTCAAGTGAGTCGCTTAAATTAGCGTGGTGACAATGTCTTGTACACTCACATAATAGACTACTCATCTCCCATGTCCCAAACAGAACTAGGAGATGTAAAGGCGGACTATATCTCCCGTAATGGTCTATTACTGTCCCAAACAAAACTCAGAGATATAAAGGCGGACCTTATCTCCCAACACCGTCACTGTTTAGACTGTCAAGAAGGTTCAGTCCGTTGGTTTCACTATCCATATCTTGAAAACACCCCGTTATGCGGTCTAAATGCTGATATTGTGCAAACAGATGGGCTTACTATGTCAATGACTCTAACAGCGGGTTCAACCTCCAACAGATCTTACAATAGACATGGGCAATCGATGTATATGATCAATCTGCAACCCATACGTATATTAATGTATAAACAGCCCCCACTCAATGGCGATGTTTAGACCGTCTTTGACTGTATTAAGGTCAAAAATCAATTTCTGTTCAATTTTCCTTAGTTTTAAGTCTCTATCCCCCCCTCTTGGGTGGGGGCCAATTACTTGGATTATAAACCACCGAATGTTTTCATGTGTATGTTTGGCTGAATGAAAATGAGCTACAAGTGGCTTATCAGGTACATTATTTTTGACACAGGATCTGTGCTCACAGATCCTCTGTCGTATGGGTCTTTTTGTCTTGCCGACATATAGTAAACCGCATGGGCACTTTATTACATAAATAGCCCATTTTGTGTTGCAATTAGAGAAAGTCCGTAATTTCCAATTTCTACCCTTTAAATCAATATCCTTGATATTGGATGTAAGACTACATAAAGAGCAATTGCCACACTTGTAGTGACCCACTACAAGTTGTGTATTCCACAAAGTGGACTGAGTCGGGCCCTTCTCCGAACTAACTGAGTCATATGTATGGACAAGCTAATCACGTAAGTTAGTCATGCGTTTAAAAGCAAACCGTGGTTTGCTTATCACGAAATCCTCCGTATTAATCATCCCCCAGTTCTTGAGTATACTACGTCTCAATGCATTACTTATGGGTGAAAAAGTTGACACACACGTTACTTTATCTTCTTTCATCCTAGGTTGTTTCCTAAGGCATTCCTGTCTGTTCGTGTTTCTGGCCCTTTTGAAAGATCTCCGTATTACATGGGGCGGATAGCCTCGGGCTTTTAATCTGGTGGATAAATCTTTGCTACTTGAATCAAAGTCCTCTCTCTGAGTGCAGTTTCTTCGAATGCGTAAGAATTGACCAAATGGTAAATTTTCACGCAAACTGGCTGGATGGTAACTATCAAACACCAGTAAAGAGTTCTTATCCGTTGGTTTTCTGAACAGTCTTGTACCCACAGTGTTGTTTGCCGATTTTAGTGGTGTTGGAAACAAATGCTCCCGGGACTGGGTGATCCTGGTGATTGCCACGGCAGAACAAGAGGCCAAGAAGCAAAAGGAAGAACTTGCTACCTTGGGGAAGAAAATCCAAGATGAGTCAACAATACCAGACATTAAGGCCCTGTTGGAAAAAATAGACGAAGACATGAAAAAATGTAAAACTTTCACTATTGATAAAAAACTGGAAAAGTTGAAGAAAGACGTTCAGAATTATAGGGAGGAGAAAACATACCCGTACCTTGTTCCTGGCTATTTTACTCAAAGTAATATTAACCAAGGAGGTATGGGGAACAACCAGAGACGTCCCTACAAAAAGTTTGTCACCTTTTCGAATTCCTCGAATAGTAGTGACTCAGGTTCCACTACTGGTCCACAGAACAATCCTAATGGGGGGCCACCAAGGGGACGCCCTTTTCAGAATCAGGGCCCACGGGGGAGACCGCGACAACAAGGTTATCATGGGATGCAAACCCGACAGTGGCAACCACCGCCACAGACATGGTAATGCCCATTTTCAATTTAAGTACCCACGTCCTCACTCCCTCTGAAATCAAAATTCTGAGCAAAGGCCTAACTTTCGTACCCGCTAACAAGGCAGACATGTTTAAAACTGAGATTGAAATGAGAAATTTCTTCCGCATTATTCGATTGCGATATTTCTTTCGGGATGCCACAGATACGCAATCGAGGAACCAGAGCAGCTCTGGGTTAAAGCCTCCATCTAGTTTTGTTCCATTATCCTCGATGGTATCGTCGGAAATTCTCAGTTTTGAGAACAAAATTCTTCGAGAAATGAAGACGTTGGTAAATACGAAGAACATCTATTGAGATAATTTATCTAAAGCGGAGAGACAAGCAATGAAAGATTTGGCCGACAATAAACTGTTTGTCATAAAACCGGCAGACAAGGGGGGAGGAATAGTGCTGTGGGGCACTGAAGGTTATAATGAGGAGATTAATAAACAATTGAGTAATGAGGTCTTCTATAAACAACTACCAAGGGAGCCACTTCTAGGATTTTGGAAGAAATAGTGAGTTTGATGACATATGCTGAATTGGAAGGCTGGATTGACAGTGATGAGAAATCCTTCTTAATACAACATAATTCAACTGTCCCAGCTCTATACTGTCTACCTAAAATGCATAAAAATGCAATTTGCCGCCCGGGGAGGCCAATCGTGGCAGCCATTGGTTCAGTTCTAGAACCATTATCTGTCTACGCTGATTTCTTTTTGAGGCCTTTTGTTACCAAAATGCTCTCATACATCCAAGATACGACACATATGATTCACATTCTAGAGAGTGTCACTGTAATGGCAGATGACATCTAAGTAACACTAGATGTGGAGGCTTTATACACTAGTATACTGCAGCAAAAATGCATTGATATCATGCATACTTTTCTAGAAAAAAGAGTTGATAAATCGGTCCCGTCTAATTTCATCACCGAGTGCATCAAAATAGCTTTGACCAACAACTATTTCATTGTAAATGGTATTTTTTATTTACAACAGCATGGCACAAGTATGGGGTCCACTTTTGCCCCAGACTTGGCCAATCTGTTCATGGATGATTTAGAGAGTCGTTCAGTTTTTGCAGAGACTAATCCATTTAAACATTTGATGAAAACATGGCACAGGTACATCGATGATGTCTTTATGTTGTGGTCCGGTAGTATACAAGATCTGACCTTGTTTCTTACATGGTTGAATGCACAAGAATTATGCATCAACTTCACGATGACAAGTAGTATTAATAAGATCGCCTTTTTAGACTTAGAAATCTATAAGGGAGGAAACAACACTGTGGGTACAAGACTGTTCAGAAAACCAACGCATAAGAACTCTTTACTGGTGTTTGATAGTTACCATCCAGCCAGTTTGCGTGAAAATTTACCATTTGGTCAATTCTTATGCATTCGAAGAAACTGCACTCAGAGAGTGGACTTTGATTCAAGTAGCAAAGATTTATCCACCAGATTAAAAGCCCGAGGCTATCTGCCCCATGTAATATGGAGATCTGTCAAAAGGGCCAGAAACACGAACAGACAGGAATGCCTTAGGAAACAACATAGGATGAAAGAAGATAAAGTAACGTGTGTGTCGACTTTTTCACCCATAAGTAATGCGTTGCGACGTAGTATACTCAAGAACTGGGGGATGATTAATACGGAGGATTTCGTGATAAGCAAACCACGGTTTGCTTTTAAACGCATGACTAACTTACGTGATAAGCTTGTCCATACATATGACTCAGTTAGTTTGGAGAAGGGCCCGACTCAGTCCACTTTGTGGAATACGCAACCTGTAGTGGGTCACTACAAGTGTGGCAATTGCTCTGTTTGTAGTCTTACATCCAATATAAAGGATATTGATTTGAAGGGTAGAAATTGGAAATTACAGACTTTCTCTAATTGCAACACAAAATGGGCTATTTATGTAATAAAGTGCCCATTCGGTTTACCATATGTCGGCAAGACAAAACGACCAATGCGACAGAGGATCTGTGAGCACAGATCCTGTGTCAAAAATAATGTACCTGATAAGCCACTTGTAGCTCATTTTCATTCAGCCAAACATACACAGGAAGACATTCGGTGGTTTATAATCCAAGTAATTGGCCCCCACCCAAGAGGGGGGGATAGAGACTTAAAACTAAGGAAAATTGAACAGAAATTGATTTTTGACCTTAATACAGTCAAAGACGGTCTAAACATCGCCATCGAGTGGGGGCTGTTTTTACATTAATATACGTATGGGGTTGCAGATTGATCATATACATTGATTGCCCATGTCTATTGTAAGATCTGTTGGAGGTTGTACCCGCTGTTAGAGTCATTGGCATAGTGAGCCCATCTGTTTGCGCAATATCAGCATTTAGACCGCATAACGGGGTGTTTTCAAGATATGGATAGTGAAACCAACGGACTGAACCTTCTTGACAGTCTGAACAGTGACGGTGTTGGGAGATTAGGTCCGCCTTTATATCTCCGAGTTTTGTTTGGGACAGTAATAGTCCATTACGGGAGATATAGTCCGCCTTTACATCTCCTAGTTCTGTTTGGGATATGGGACATGAGTAGTCCATTATGTGAGTGTACAAGACATTGTCACCATGCTAATTTAAGCGACTCACTTGAGAAATATTCACATCAGTCTCTCACACTATCAGTGACAAGAAGGCTGATTCCACGACGTTGCCTTGAACCACATTTCCCATGAACCATTGGGATTGTAGTAGTCCATCTCACGAGCGTCATGACGTGAGTACGCCTATTGGGGCTGAGATAAATCACATGACACGGACAAGGCAAATATAGTCTACGGAGGCTTTCCTGCGCCCAGTCAAAATCAGACGGAGTGATCCTGAAAAGGTAAATCAAAGAAGCGTGTATGCATACAAAAGGTATAGAGAGCAGTTAGATATGGATTTAGTAACAGTGGGAATGTCATCCTTGTAGGTCCGGTTACCTTGGTCCATATCTCGAGAAAATCGATGAACAGCAGTAAATACGTTGAAGTGGAGATATTTAGAAGCCGCAACCCGGGCGATTACCGTGCCGAGAGAGCTCTGGTGCGATTATTTCGCCGAGATAACTCTGGTAAGATCGCGTGATGAAGAGCTAATATGGATAGGTTACAAACTAGATGGCATTGTAACCGTTTGGTGGTGTTGCGTTTTAGATGTACGGCAGTTTAGAAATGTCCACACACGGTTCGCTGAACCGCCAGGACTCTTGAAGTTGAGAAGAATCTGTGGCGAAGATTTTTTGGCGAGGGAGAGTAAACAAGAGGTACTTGACATGAGAGATGTTGAACAATACCTGTGGTTTTTTTTATAAAAAAAGCAAAAGAATAAGCATTTCTATCAATGAATTATAGAATAGACTAAATAATGGCTGTTTGCCCAAAGAATACGGCACAAGTAAAAATTCGACCCAAACAAAAGGGTTTCGATGAAGAGTACCTAGATTAAATGAGGGCTAGGGTCATGTCCCTTGGGTTTTTCAAAAAGATGAGATAGAACATGTATTTTGCACAGTTGATACAGTACACAAAGGTCACACAAGAGATTGACATGTATGTTTGTCTGTTTTTACTTTTGTAGATCTGCGGGGGAGTCCCTCGTTTTGTAGTATGCAACACGCATAGCACGGCTGCGTTACATCAAAGAATTTGTCCTGAAGAAGGGATCTAGGATTATACAAATACCAATTGGTTTGGATTGTATGTAATAAATTTGTCTAGATTCCAGAAACACATTCTCAGTGTTGACACACCATATTCCTTACTAATGGGGAATATTATACATGTCGTGTATAGAACCAACTTGTGGAGATTTGCATATGCCACAATGGGCCTCATTCCGAGTATGGCGTTAAGGGATAGCGGCCACCGCTAACGAGAGCGGTGGCGGTAATCCCTTACCGCCATACTCCGAGTTCCCTTAGCGCCATGGTGCTTTTAACACCTGCTTTTAGCAGGCGTTAAATACCATGGCGCTAAGGGACCTTGATGTTAATTACGCCACCGTAATTTACGGTGGCGTAATTGACGCCTTCCCCACTCCCATTATGCCCTATGGGGCGAGAATGGGAATGGGGAAGGGTAAATGGGGATTGGGGAATTACCGCCCCGCCAACCTTGGAATGGGGCGGTAATTCCGCCAACCACCAAGGCGCTGCCGGTCCGGGTACGGCGTCAACCAAGGCGTTAATAGCGCCATTGGTTAGCGCCGTACTCGGAATGAGGCCCAATGTGTTAAAATGCATACCTTGTCCAATGAAATGTTGTCTAGTATAGATAAACACAATATTTGTGTTTTTATGTTTTTATGTGATAGAGATTAAAATATGTACATTTTTTTAACGACCTTGTGTGTCTACCTGAATGCAAAAAATGTGGTTTGCGTATGTATTAGCCTGATGTCATAGACAGCTCTAGAACCTAAATGGAGGATGCCGTATTTATGGGGTGCTTTTGTGTGATATATTGTAGTCCTTTCCCATACGGCCCCCAAAAAGAGGACAAGACAGCTCTGGTTAGCTGACGCCTTGTAGGTAGACCATCTTGAATGATTTTGATCCTCCTGCCCTGCAAAGAAGCTGGAGTATTCTGACAAGAATGTCCACTTGACAAACTCCATGGAATTATGGTCATTTTTGATGCCAAATGATCTCATCATCTGGTCATACAGCTCCCGATGCTCCCAGACTGAGTACTTGCCATTTTTGTGGTAGGGAGTCATGAATCTTCTGATGGCTTTTATTTGCCGAATTGGGTCTTTTACAAGAGTTCTCTTGTGTTTGGCAGCCTTCTTTTTCCGCTGCACCTGAGTCCATTCACCCTCAGACTCAGAGCTGCTACTATTTGTGGTCCATTCCCTGTCCTCTAGGTGCTCCCTGATTCTTTGAGACTGGGAATCCCTCCCTGCGTGACGGGGTCTGGTCTCTTCTCCCCTTTGGCGCTGCAGGCTCTCTGGGTGACTTCACTTGGGCTCCCGCCTTCACACAGGGGGATGCTCATCTTGCTCCTCCTTTCTTTCAGGTGTGGGGGAAAACTCCCCCCTACCTCCCTGAATGGGTGGAGGTTTTCAAGAGGCTCTTTTCAGGCCTGAACTCGGATTCTTCTTCATCACTAAAGTAGATCAGATGAACCCTTTGTATCCTGTGTTTCTGCCAGTCTAACTCCATGTTCCTCTCATCAAAGGAGTCCTCCTGGCCAGATGTATTTGCCAAGATATTTTGAAACCTAAATAACGATGCACGTCCATCAATATCTGACAGGGACTAGCCTTCCGGGCTCAGTTGTACTAGGCCCAATTCAGTCCAGCTCTCTCATGTTTCCATGTTCTTGTGAACTGGTAGGCAAGAAATGTACAGCGCCTTGCGCATATAATGTGGTGAGTTGGATTGAGGCCCCTGGTAAAGAGGACATCCCACCGTGGTCAGGGGTTGCCCTTCCATACCCTAGCTGTTCAGGGTTTCTCAAGACCTGATTGAATCTAGTCATTTCCTATTCCAATCTTTCTTCTTTATCTTTCTCAGCACCTATCGCATGGTGGTAGATAGAGGTCTGAGCTTTGGGCTTGGCTACCAGGGCTTGTGTAGCTCCTATGACATTGCTTTGTGCTATTACTTGGCCTTGGAGTACCTTTTTTTCCTCACAAGGGGACTAATTTTCTTTCTGCGAATCTTGTATTATCTGGAAATACTCAGACCTCTTCTTTTGCAGAAGACTAATCTCCTCACTCTGTGCATTTTTGGTCTTCGTTGTCTACTCTAAATCCAATTCTACTTGCCTTACGTGTCCCATTAATTTTTCATTTTCCACTCTCATGTTAGCCAGTTCCTGAAAACATGACTCACTTTTCTCCCGGTCTGTCTTCAACTGGCACACTTCTTGACACAGGGCATATTTTTCCTGATACAATGTGCTATTCTGTTCACAAAGTTGATCTCACTGCCGCTTCATAGAGCTCAACTTCTGGCGCTCCTGGTCAAATTCCGCCTGGGAATGGACCTCCTTTAGGATCCACTGGTTATTCTCCTCTTTAAATTGCTTAATCTGATTTTGAAATGTGCACATGTCTTCTAAGTAGTGTGCCACCTGTTGACTCAATTTTAGTTGACTCTCTCTCAGGTTCTAAACTCCTTTTTGGCACTCCTCTCTCAATGCAGAAATTTGAGACTCTCACTCTGAATTCATTTGTTGCTGTGTCGCTAACTCATCCGTTAGCTGCTGAATAATGTCTCCTAATTCATACTCAGAATGTTGGCTCTGTAGCACTTTCTCCTATGATATGATATGACAGTTTATTTATATAGTGCCTATACACAATGGGCCTCATTACACGGACGGCGGTAAGGGTTTACCGGTACCGGTAAGGGCACCGGTACCGGTAAACCCTTACCGCCTTACTACGAGGTCCCTTTGCGGGTTGGTACTTTAACGGCTGCTGTTTAGCAGGCGTTAAAAACCAACCCGCAAAGGGACCAGTGTGCTAATTACGGTACCGCAATTTGCGGCACCGTAATTAGCACATTCCCATAGAGCCCTATGGGGCAAAAATGGGAATAAATAATAAATAATAAAATAATAATTTGGCACTTATGTAGCGCTACGAACCCTCGGGTATCTGAGCGCTGCTTATTATTACCCACCGTGTGAATGGGGAAGGGCAATGGGGGAAGGGGGAATTACCGCCCCGCCAACCTTGGAATAGGGCGGTAATTCCCCTTTCCTCCAAGGCGGTGCCGGTATTTTACCGGCATGGACCAAGGTGCTAATAGCACCTGGGTCCTCCGCCGAACGTGTACTGAGGCCCAATGTGTTTCAAAGCACTTCAAGGCAAGGGAGGGAACAGGGAAAATACGACGACATTCTTACAGGCCATGAAAAGTAAGGATGTGAAATTAACTATCATACTCGACCAGACGACATTTCAGATAGTGCAAGAGCTAAAACATAGATAAGGAAGGGAGGGGAGAGTGGGAAGGGAACAGACAGGTGACTACCGTACTAGGCCTGACAACATTTCTGGTAGAGCTGGAGAAAACCAAAAGGTGAGGGAGAGGGGTGCAAAAAGAGAGGGGAGGAACAAAACAAGCAGCTATCATACTAGGCCTGACAACGTTTCAGATAGTGCTGGGGGGACAGTAAGGGGATGGGGGAGTGACAGATGAGGTTGCTATCATACTAGGTCCAGGGACAATTCTGATAGAGTAAGTGCATAGAAGAAAGTAAGGGGAGGAGGGGAGGAGATAGGAAAAGGGAGAGGGGAGGGGAGGAGAGAACAGAGAGTAAGCAGTCAAAAGGAGTGGAGAAGCAAGAGGGGAGATCGAATATAATTGCAGAAGTCAGTAGTAACGCACTCACACTTGCTCCCAAGCTGCAAAGGAAAAGAGGCTGGAGGACTACTAAGTAGGAAAAAGAGCGGCAAACAGGAAGGCATCAGGTAGGCGGGGCTTGTTAAGTGGTAAAAAAGAGCGGCAACCAGGAAGGCACCAGTTGGCCAGGGCTTAGGCCAGGTGACCTAGATCCACTTACACATGCTCCCCAGCTGTAAAGGAAAAGAGGCTAAGGGCTCCTTAACTAGAGAAAAGAGCAGCAAGCAGGAAGGCACCTTGTCTTAACTCTCTCTGTGCTTGATCCAAAAGCTCAGACAGATTTTTCACATAGGCTACACTCTCCTGGGAGCTTTCTTCCTTGATCATCATATGGAAGTACATATATGCATTGAGCTGGAACAGTCATATAAAAATCTGTCACGGCTTGATATAACAGGCCACTATCCTGCCACACATCCATATTTATAGAGGTCACCTGTTGCATCATTCTAGATTTCCCGGCTTTATGTTCTTGTTCTGCCCATCCACCTTTAAAGAACAATTTGGATAGAAGTTGATTCTAGCCATGTTAATTTCTACAATGCTCATTGTTAACTGTGTTCTGCGCCTGATGAGTTCTATATGCCATGGCAAAACTTCAACCCTGCTCCTGCTTTGTTTGTATTCACAATATTTTATCAGACACACAGCCCCGATTCTTTGGGGTACAAGTTTGGATGGTGCATTGCAACGCAGCTTTCTATCCACTAAATCATGGGCTAGTCTGCTGTGCTGCACTGTCACGGGTGAAAACACGTCCTCGAATCCCAGACAAGAACCCAAATTTGTCACAATATATTACACGGCACAAGCAAGCCAGGGATCTCCTTCCCCTACAATGAATGTAGTGCACAATATAAATGCTTTTTATTCCTACAACATCGATACTTTCTTAAGGAGGCCTCCAACCCGTCTCGCACCCAACGCCACAAGCAACTCCTGTCACAATGGACTAGGAACCAGGCCGGTGTGTTATCAATGAATAGTTCATTAATTAATGATTTAATGTTAAATTAGAATAAACAAATTACAACAGCCACCAAGGTGTGCCAACACAAATAACAGTGTCCTTTTTAGTCAAGCAGAACACTGAGTCAGCTCAAATATATACAGTACAATGATTTAATGTACTTCTTTCATCACTACCAGCAAAGAGCAGTTCAAAATATCAAGAAAATGAATGCAACAAACAGGAAAGTGGTTGCGCACATACAATGCTTCTTGACTCGCAGCAACCCTCACCTCCCCTAAACCTCCACTAGTCTGGTCAGTTTTGCATGGAAGGCAGTGGCAAGGAGTGGGAACACAAGATAAAAATTGGATTTTGAGTAGTGCTCACAGAAACAATATGGGGAGCAAGCAACAAATGGGACCACTTGTTTTCGCACAATGAAAACATTGTTTTTTAATTATGTAGCGCAACTGCTAGGGACAGAACAGAAGGGACTTCACACTGCTTATACTTAGAAGACAGGCAGATCTTTACAGAATACTATCCAGCACACACAAGGAAAATCAGTTTTAGGATATACAACACGTGGGCAATGGAATGGGAATGCAAATGGAAATTCTTTTTGACAACACAACAGGGAAAGAGGACAGAATAAAAAAAATGTTTTTAGGATGTTCAGCTCAATTTCAGTGTAAATTTTAATGAGGCTGCAAAGGACATGCAAGCTCTGTGCAATGGGGTAGCTCACAATAGGAACATCGGTTTTGGAAAAGAATGATAGAGCCAGGGGCAAATACTGTTGTAGATGGAAATTTGTTTAGCAGGGCACCATTTAGACACAGGGACACATTTGTTTTTGCACTCACAATGGGATTGGTGCTTTTGGGCATCACGTTTGTGACTATAACAATTCGCAATGCACTGGGGAGAGATGGTGGGTTTCGAATTCCCACGATACAAATCCTGTGAAATAAATGGGGAAATGAATTGACTCACTTATAGAAAGATACTAGGGATCTACACAGTAAATTGGGGAGAAATGCACTGGCAAACAAAGGATTCTTCAATGGCAAATAACTAAAATGCACAAACAAATAAAAGACTCTTCAATGGGAAAACGACTACCTGGTGCACATAAACAATGGGTTTTTCAATAGGAAAATGACTTAAATGCACAGACAAATAAGGTAGGGGTTTCTTCCATGGGGGAATCTCTATGACAATGCTGAAGAGGATAGGGCATATGCAATCTAGGTCTTGGGATGTCTATACTTACTGGAGAGGGCTAGATGAACATCAGGGAGTGTCAACGCATCACTGCTGGGACAGTCAAGGGGTCAGTCAAGGCTTCCCTCTGTCCACCAAGGGGTCCCAAAGCAGCTACTAAACCTCCTGGCTCCTCTGAAAGTTTTAGGCCTCACTCTGCTGGGATGGTTCCAGATTTTGCCAGCTGCTCACCTCAGGATTTAGTAGCAAGAGTCCTGAGGCAGAGTGACTTATTTATAGGGTAAGTGACATCATGAATGTGTCAGAGTTCCCTCAGAATGGGTTGGGCACTGTTCAGAAGTCCACTCCCATCTGTGGGCTTATAGGTCTAGCAAATGTAGGAGTGTTTTGGGAAACAAGGGGAGGAGACCCCTTCATCATCTTACTCCGACAGGAGGTCGCGGTCTGTCTTAGGGACATAGAAATCTCACTGTGTGATAGGTGCCCTTACTCTTCATATTTCAACACATATGAAAGAATTTCTGAGCACTATATTTTACTGCAAATGAAATGAACATACTTAGAAGTGCGTAGGTTATTCCACTGCAGAGGAACAAATTTCCCTCTTGTACTCCCAAACTATATCTGTGAAAAATATGGCACTCGGTGGGCGGAATATGAATCATATTTGGCATGTTTTCTAAAATGTTCATATCTCTCAACCACACCAGGAGTGCTGCATGAGGTTTTTCTAAATAACTTGGGTTGGGTAGGCCCCACAAAAATTGTTTTTGGTTGACCGGAAAGGCCTGTTTGAGAACTTTTCAGAAATCCTGCCCTGAATATTTTGTGACAGATATTTCCAATGTTATACAATAAAAAGCATATCTCCCATTTTGCACAATGGGAGTGAAACCACTGATTAATCCTGGCCCCCACCCTTGGCATGGGTCTGTTTCTGGCTGTGACATCAAGAGGGGTCCCATGTTTAGATTCGCTCAGAGCTTCAAGAGCTAATTGCCAGCTACGGACACTTTTATTGCAGCCTCAGTGGTTTGGGTCATACAGCTGGGGAGTAGAGCTGCATTTATCTCACCCCCACCACAAATTTGATCTCTACTGGAATTTAAGATTGTATTTCTAATAGTAAAAACTCATGCTTTAAGGGAAAACAGGCACCATCCCCATGAAGACACAAGCAGAGAGAAACGAAACCATGATTAGGCCTGCCCCCATGGAAAGCATTTTACTTTTAAATAAAGTCTTGGAAATGCACACAATTTTAACATGTAAAACCCTTGAAAGGTAGTTCCCTACACACAGTGGTTACATAAGAGCAACATAATTATTATATTTTTTCAAGACTTTAGTTCTACATCTGGATGATCAGAGTGTCATTTTAAAGGCACAATCGAAACATCACTTGGTGAAGTTTTAGCTGTGAAAAAGCATTTATTCTGCTGCATTTCAACATCCCCTTGTGGATGCTGTGCATTATGTTTTCCTCTGTGATGGGCTCATGATGGACAGAATCCAAGTTCATATTTTACAAATCTTGCACATATTTTCATGAGCATGTCTTTAGTTTAAAGGGAAAAATGGATTTACACATTTTCTTTAATGTTCCTGCCAAAATGCAATCAACTTCACTGCAACTGTAGGTCACAATGCTGACATTCCCTTTAGGGTTCTGTGGACTGTCATTTCTAAGGATGCTACTTCAGCTTGCCAATACTTTTGGAAAACTTTGTCTCATGTCTTTAAATCTCTTTATATTTTCATGCCCAATTTCACTCCTTTTCGCTTTGAAAGTGCAGGGTCTCATTTCCACATTAGTTCAGGGCAGACCATTCCTTTTGGGGAGCCCTCATTACTGACTTCAGACTTTAATTATGGCCTGTAGGGGTCACTTCACCCTACACTACCTAATCCGGAAGCTCCATCGAAATGTCATGTCACAGTAATAAATTGCCAGACTCACAGCAACAAAAAGCTAATCTAGCCACATAATAACACATCATGCTTGCCATAACTCAGAGGCCCAGTAAATCAAGCATTGGCATACCCAAAGGTTTTGACATTTGCAGCATTTAACATTCAGCATTGAGGAAAGGAATGAGAAATGACAGCCCAGAGAAGTTGGCAGCATGGAGGGGAATGAAGGGCAATACTGGGGTTTGGGGGGAATGAGAGAAGCACTGTGTGGGGAGGTATAAGAAATAAATAACATCACAAGGATGAATACAAAAATCCATGAGCTGAAAGGTAGGCCAGCAACAGTATACAGGAGCATTATACAACATTTGAACGAAGGAGTGACAATGCAAATGTGGGGAAGGAGTGTCAGGGTAAATGGGGGCAGAGCAACAGCACAAGGGGGCTGATCAACATTGCAATGGTGGGTGGAATGCCAGCGTGAAGGATGGAGAGAGCGACAACACTAGAGGAGGGAGAGTGACAACGCAAGGGGGCAAGGAGCTCCAGCACAAGGTGTGAGGAGCAACAGCAGAAGTTGGGAGGAGCAACAGCATATCAGGAGAGGAGCAGCAGTGCAAGTGGGGAGGAGTGACAGCACAAGGGAGGAAGGAGGGACAGTGCACAGGGAGAGCAGGGACAACGCAAAAGGGAAGGAGGGACAGTGCAAGGGGGAAAGACAGTGCAAGGGGGAGCAGAGGGACAATGAAAAGGGGAAGGAGTCACAGTACAGGGGGAAGGAGCAAAAGTGCAACAGTTGGGGAGGAGGAACAGGAAAAGGGTAAAGGAGGGGGAGTGCAAGGGGGAGGAGGAACAATGCAAGGGCAAAAGAGTGATAGTGCAAGGGGTGGAGAGGTGGAACAGGGCAAGGGGGAGAAGGGACAGCATAAGAGGGGGAGGAGGGACAGCACAAGGAGGGAGGAGGGACAGTATAGGGGAAAGTAGAAACAGCGAAAGTGGAGAGTGACATCAATTGGTTGTATGTATAATTATAGCCTTTGGTCATAGTTGTGCTATATTGTAGTTGTGATCTTATGTGTGTGAAACTATGGGTGTGTCCTCATTCAAAATAATCTGCAGTTCCACATCCTGAATATATGACCATAAAGAAGGAAACCCAAAAGACATTATATTAGCAGCTGCTATTAGTGTCCGTTCTATCTTTTCTGGGAAGAATAAAGTATTAGATATGGGGAAATAGAACTTAAAAGGACAGGTCAGTGCGTAAATATTTTCACAAAAGTTTAATAATACAAAAACATTCATAAAACCTAAATGTAATCCGATAGAATTTTCTAACGTCTAACCATTAACTGGCCAGATCTCAATTAGGAGCATAGAAAAAAGGCAAAAGATGATCAATCATTTTTCACAATCATTAATACATTGACAAATGATGTCCCTGTGGTCACTCTGTTCTTTTACAGAGATCTGGCCAGTTAATGGTTAGACGTAAATTCTATCGATTAAATTTGGGTTTTATGAATGTTTTTGTATTATTAAACTACTTTTGTGAAAATATTTACGCACTGACCTGTCCTTTTAAGTTCTATTTCCCCATATCTAATACCACATCCTGAATACCCAATGGGCAAGGAAAAGCGGGGGAAGCAAAATGGCCATAGACTTGCATAGTACATTGGATATGCAGACTGAGGAACAAAAACTGTCAAAGGGAAACTACATTTCCCTTTGACAGTTTAAGCTAACTCACGAGCGCTCACTTGGTTTCATAAAGCAGCCTGGAGAGCGCTTGGTGTTTACACTGTACTTGCTATACTGCAGGACAAGGAGGGGAACTAATAAGCCCCCTACTGCTTGTGCATTCAGGGGAGAGACATCCACATGCAAAGGCCAGAGAGAAATCTAGTGAAAAACTCAAATGTGACATGTGAGAGGAAAATGATAGCATAAACCATTCAACGCTGATGAGGAGGAGCTGCCCACTGGTGGGAGTTTGGTTTTCCTCCAGGCTACTGTGACGAATCGAGAGTATTTGCCCATTCTCCCCTTTGAGGCTAGGGACGTGGGTTCACTCTGCAAGACCCACCCTTTGGAGGAAAGTGGTACCTCACTGGGAGTGACTCCCCTCTAGGGGACAAGGACTGTCATTCCCACAAGGAACATCGTATGTAAGTAACACTATTTGCCTATATGGGATTGCCTTCAATTACAAGTAATGTGCTTTCCTTTAGTTTGTCTTCAGGTAATGCTGGATCAAAAACGACACCTGAAGAAAAACAGAACTCCCCTTTGAATGTGAACTTCTATGTAACAGAGACAAACCGATTGAGAAGAGAGCCATACGCTGGGGAAGAGCTCTGATGTAGCGACATCTTGGTGGACCAGTGCAGTGTGGAGCCATGAAGCCCGCAATGGAAACAGTGGGGAAACTGCTGTCAGGACAGAGCATTGGAAGCCATTACTGATTGATTTAAGCTCAAGTATCAATCTCAAAAATCTAAGACAAGAACAGGGTAAACAAGCAGAGAGGCCTCAGGACGGGTGGGGCCATACAATCATTAAGGGTATACCAAAACCCAACCGAAAGAGAATCAAGTATAAAGCTACTATAGGACTAATATACAGAAGAAGGAAAGTAAAAGACTACATCCAGAAAAATAGTAAGAAAAACATTGATATGTCTTGCACACTCTGGGACAACCTACCTGGAAAATACAGCATGAACTACAGTAGCTCAAGACAGAGACACTGAACAAGGCTAAATAGTTTCTACTAACTTGTTTCCCGTTAGTGGCAAATCAGACTTGTTGCAATTGGAATACCCTTGAAATAAAGCTCCAAGACATACGGCTAAAGGAAAGGTGCCAGAAGATATATATTTTGGTAGGGTCAGATAGAAGTAGGTTTTAGACTGCGGACATTTTTCATTAGACATTTGATGACAGATGAGCACCCTTACTTAGTTTGGTTAGGTAACGAACATTCCCCTAGCAATAGGGCGAGATGAGCATTTTTCAGATTATTTCAAATAAAACGGTTAAAAATTACTGACGCAAGCCCAACTCCTTTTTCTAACTCACCACATAACTCACTCAAATTAGGAAATAAGTACTACAATGTGGATAATAATTGGTAATTTTAAGATATGGTGCCAAGAGCTTTGGAACAGTTTCCTCTGTAAGTTTTCAGTATATAAAAACATCTCCTTTCCCAGTGTTCATCTTCACTGGTATACAGTGACTACAGCCTGAGAAAGCCACATTTTTGCATAGACAGACAATGGGCCTCATTACGACCTAGGCGGCCACGGAACAAACAGGGCCGGTAAGGGACATGCACCGTTCATTCCGGGCTGCCCTATTATGAGGTCTGCAGTGGGTCCTGCTAAAGAACGCCTGGTCAGACCAGGCGTCCTTAGCGGGACCCGCTAGCAGACCAGGATGCTAACAACGGGCCTGTCATTAGTTGTTAATAAGGGCACAGCTACCGCCAGTGTTGTAATGAGGCCCAATGTATCTGAGGCAGGACCAACCATCTAAAACTGACATCGTTTTGAGTGGCACGCTTGTGTTACTTTTGGTATACACCTTACTCACCTCTTTGGCTGGAGGACAATTAACTCTAAGTTTAAAGGTGTCTACCTGAATTTGAGGAAATATTCTGTAGTTTAAGGGTGCCTCATTGACAAGTTAATCTGGAAGATGATGACTTATCCACAAACACACACACAATCTACTAAAGGGCATCAGGCAAATCTATTGAATATATGAACATTATAAAGGCTTTTTGAGTTGAATGCATTACATACATTGTATGACAATCTATTTGATATCGGGGTCTCCCTGAACTCCTATTTCTAAACTGGAAGACGTGCTACTCAAGGGAAAAGCAAAGTTAAGAGATGTGACTTAAATTTATGCTGTGGAAAACAAACATGGGTCTTGATCTAGAGTGATATTAGTTTGTCAAATCTTTAATAGCAGTACTTCAGGTGAACACATACAAGAAGAATATCCAGGTACCCATGAAATCCTAGACCATGTTCCACAATCCCTTAAATCCACATCTCTGCATATATTTGTCATTGTATTACTTTCAATGCACTAAGCAGAATATTGCTAGGACATCATCAAGGAGGGTTCAGCCTTTTTCAATTAGCACAATAACAGGCTCTCTGAGGCCTTTCTATTTCAGACAATATCCATGATCAGAATCAAGCCATCATGACATATCCTTTTCAGCTGTGTACAACAAATACAATTGAACATTACTATTTAACAGTGTTAGTGTAGAAGCAACCCTATTCTGCTAAATAAGTGTTCTTGTACAACAGTTTCAAAATGTGAGAATAAATACATTGCTAAACTGCAAATCTATTTGTTTTCTTTTTGCGGCATTCACATTATTTACAATGGATTCTATTTCTTGGCTAAATGAAGGCCTACATTTCTCATAAGGAACAACGGACATCAAAAAAGTACTGCACATCAACTTACAGTTCCATTTCTCATCAACCTTCTGAATGTATATGTAGACAAATGTAATACGTTCAAGTCCGTAACACGCATTTCTAGTCTGGCAAATTGGGCTTCTTATGATGGGTCATAGAGGTTGAATGATGATGAGGGTCTCATCACTCCAAATCCAAAGACTGCACAATGTCCTATTGCCCATAAGCATGGCTCCTACTGCCATTAGATGTAGTTTAGATATTTAAGTTGTGAAGCAGTTAGTTGTTGCACAGATGGAAGAGATCAGTAGCTGCAGCTACTGAGGAAATGGCAATTATGTTCAGCCTTTCAGAGTTCAGGCTTCTGGGGCATAAAACAAAGTCTCCTGTCTGTCTCTGTTTCCCACCGAGCTGGTGACTTACAAGAACTGGTTGCAGGATGGGGATGACCCCTGACCACCTTTCCTTTATTCTTGAAACATGGCCAGGGATACTCTCATTGCCTCATTACAAGCTAGTCTTAGAGGCTTGGATTCTACCTACTGCACCAATCAATTAAGGCCGGCAAGCTCTAAGAGCCGTAACTCTACCAAATCCCTTGTGGGACCATGCAGGTCAATAGTAACACACCCTTTCCATAATTGGGAGGGACTGAAGCTCTCTTTCTGAGCAGACCCAAAGCTCCTGCATACAGAAATATGCCTTCCCTTTAAGAGAAATCACTTACATACACTTGACATTAATAGGTTGCCTTTCGATGCAGTTACAATCTCACTCGTACTTTAGGACAGGGTCAAAAGAAGGTTTCCTGAGGAGGGGTTTGATGATTGATGTCGTAAACACTACTGGGAATAAGCCTGATGTGAGGGAGGAGTTGATGATAGACCTTGTGATGCCGCCTGCACAGATTGAAGATAATAATTCTTTGAGGAGGACGGGAGAACATGGATCTCTTGGGGATCTGGACAGTCGACTGCTAGCAAGTAGCTTCAGGAATTCAGGTCAAGAGATGGGAGAGAAAGAGGAGAAGATAGGACGGCAGGTGGGAAGGTTAGAGAGGTCAGCCGGGGGTGCAAGAGATCGGGGCTGGATTGCTGCAATTTTTACATCCATGGTGCAGTTTCTTTCTACCTAAATGTTTTATAAATGGGCTAAAAGGGCATCACAGAGTGCTTGGGAGTTGGTAGGGCAAGGTGCATAGGGGGGCCTTGAATTCTGAGATGATCTTGTGGAGTTCCTTACCAGTGTTATGGGCATTGGAGATTCTGTTCCAGTAGAAGGATTTTTTTGGCCTTCCGGATTTCTACCTTGTAGACATGGACCTTGTGGGCACAAGCAGATCTATTTTGGTGAGATGGGTCAGCCAGCCATCTGCGTTCCAGGATGTGGTTAAGAGATTTGAGGGTTTTGCGAGAGGAGTGGACCATCTAGGGGAAGGGCCTCATCTTTGCGAGGCCGATCTGGAGGGGGTGAGAGGTTTGAGGGCATTGGGGAGCCATTGGTCTAAGAGGCTGGTATAGGGCATATCTCCGTGGACTCATTGATTTTGGAGGGTGAAAAGTAGGGAGTCTGCAAAATCTGGAGTTACTATGACATTATTCCACAGTGGGAGGCAGGTTAATGGTCCTGTGTTAGTCAAGCTACCAGGCGGAATGGGAGTCAAAAGCAAGGAGAAGATGGCTGCTTAGTCCGTCCATATGATTGGTTGGGGAGCATGGAGATAATGAAATATTCCAGTTGGGGTATGTCCTGCAGTGTGTGTGGCACCTGATACCAGTTGAGTAATGCTGAGGGTTTCTAGGTTGTCCAGGAGTGGTTCAGTCATGGGGTTGCACAGGCATCAAACCACATGTTGAGTTCAGCTAGCATGGTGGGAGAAGGATGGGTGACCAGAATGGTTGCTGCGGAAGCACTTAGAGCATTAGCGAAGTATAGATTATAGCCAGGAGGTCTGTAGAAGAGTAAGAATCTGTGGGTAAGAGATGGATTGATGATAAATTTCACAAAGATGGATTTGCGTCTGCGTTGCAGGCTTGTTCCTTGGAGTGTGAGATGAGGTGTGATTTGTGGGGATGGTGATCCCGTTTGCTCTGCTAATTCTGTTGTGAGTGTTGAGTGTGTTGCCTGAGCGAATGCCTTGTGTGCTATGGGCTGGAAGTGACAGAGAACCAGGTTTCTTTGATGAAAAGGATGTCTGGTCTTTCCTAGGAAATGAGTTTGTGTATGTTGTGTCGGTTTTTGGCGACAGATCTGGCGTTCATGAGGATGCATGAGAGTAGGTTGGAGGGGTGCGGACTGTTAGCCCCCCAGAGAGGAGAGTGGTGGAGGACCAGTGAGGGTGGTGAGGGAGGGTTGGGGAGGGGAGTGTGAATAGGGGGAGAGTAGGGAGGGTGCAGTGTCCCTGATGTTATGGTGGATTGGGGAGGCACTGGGTGTCCTGTGAATGCTGATTTCCATCGGAGTGTTGAGAGTGCTGTGGGGTGTGGTTAGTGCCAGGGGTGTTGAAGGTAGTGTTGAAGAGAGATTTCACTGCGTTTGTAGAGTTGGGGGATGCCATGGTGTAAGTGAGGGGGATAGGTAGGGATCTGGGGGAGATAGGGTGGGGTGTGCAGAGTTGAGAAGGCCAGGGTGTTGTTCATTCTGTTTTTGAGGTGAATCTCGGGTGCCTGTAGCGTGTGTGTGAGAGTCGGTGGGGCGGCCGAGGAAGGGGTGTTGGCAAGTGAAGCCAGAGCTGCACCTAGGGATGTAAAGACTGAGGTGGGATGGGGCAGAAGGGAATGGGGGGCACACAGGTAGGAGAGGGTGGAGTGGGAATGTTAGGGGCAAGGTCTGTGGGTGGCAGAGAGCAGTGACTGAGGGGGACTTCTTCCCCCAAAGTTTGCATCTGTGGAGGGTGTGAGGGAAGGAAGAGCTAGGCAGGGGGGGTTGCCAGTGTTTCTGGTGCACCAAAGTGCCGCCATAATCTGGGAGTTGGTTGGCATGATGGATAATCTGTTGTGTGTGCTCTGGTGGCTAGATTGGTCAATGTAGGGTCCTAGAACACTATCAGTGCACTCAATGGAAGCTAGATTAGAAAAGGAGACAGAGTTCAAGGGGCCCCTGCATTGAATCTCACTGTAGCCCGTGGCTACAGTGAGATTCAATGCAATGGATACACGCAGAATGCCCCTAGATTTAACATGGTGGGAATATACAATCTGTTGTTAGCGATGGTAAAGTTCAAGCACAGCTAGAGGTTGCTGCATAAAGAATATAAACAATAAATATCCTTCTGATTGGATTGAAGATGTCAAAGCATCAAAAGAAGGCTAACTGTATTTAAAATTTTGGTCTGCTGGGTGCATGCTCAAGGGAAAGACTCTTCAGATTAGTGTACTATGACTGCATAAACCCTATTTTGCTTTGCAATACAATATAGCTCCAATTGTTTCCTTGGCATTACATAGCCCAAATTTCTTTACTGACATTCACAGCTTCCAAATATGATTCTTTCAATTGTTGCTTAGATTGATATCCCAAAGGGAAGGAAATCTGAAAGAGTCACCATGTTAAGGCGCAAATAATAGTAAACTGAAAAGAATCCATTGGCAAAACAAGGGCTACCAAACACAAGTTGAACAAGGATTCTGAGACAAATTGAAAGGTTGTGAAATCTGACCAATAGCCCAGAAAACTAAATCGAAGGTGCAACTAAACAACGACATTTGTGATTAGATTGAGGTATTGGGACCAACTAGCTATGCCTCCATATGGATCTTGCAGACCTGGTCATTGGATGTCACTGACCGTGTTTTTAAATGACATTTAAAATGTTCTGTGTCAGCTCGGTGGCCCCAGAGAAAGTATAATCATTGTGCACAATAGAACAAAGCAATCATATCCAGCAGTTTACAAGAATTGATTACTCTCTGTGTGGACATCACCTTATTCTGATAGGAACACAAAATAAACCATACACAGTATAATTCAGGTCACTAAAATATACTGCATGGCTCAATTAACATTGTGCCAATACAACACACAATTAGTGCAAATGGAAAACTTAAAACCACACACCACTTGTGAAGTAGTGAGAATATCATAGCCGATAACTCAGGGGCAATGTGCTTGCCTCTGTAACACGACAAAAGCCTTGCAACATGAGTTTTAACAAATGGGAGAGTTTATTAAGAGACACATTTTCTACTTCAAAGGGGAGATTGTATTCTGCTACTGAGTCTCCCTTTGAAGGGGGAGAGCTTCTTCTGATACAGTGTCTCCACCATCAAGGGGTGGAGTATATTCTGCAACAGAGTTTACCTTTCAAGGGGGAGAGTTTATTCAGCTATATAGTCTCCCCTATAAGGGCGAGAGTGTGTTCTGATGCAGAGTCTCCCCTATCAAGGGGTGGGTTATTCTGATACAGAGTCACCCTAATCAAGGGGGAGAGTTTATTCTGATACAGAGTATCCCCCTTAAAGGGGGAGAGTTTATTTAGCTATAGAGTCTCCCCATCAAGGTGGAGAGTGTATTCTAATAGGGTCTACCTTTCAAGGAGGAAAGTTAATTCTGATGCAGAGTCTCTCCCTTCAATGGGGAGAGTGTATTTAGCTATGGAGTCTCCCCATCGTGGAGGAGGGTGTATTCTGATACAGAGTCTCCCCTTAAAGGAGTAGAGTTGTTTCTGATGCAGTCTCCCCCTTCAGTGGGGAGAGTGTATTCTGCTACAGAGTCTCCCCATAAAGGGGTAGAGTTTGCACTGATACAGAGTCTTCGCCTTCAAGGAGGAGAGTTTATTCAGCTATAGAGTCTACCCTACAAAAGGGAGAGTGTATTCGGTTACAGGCCCCCCCTTCAAGCGGGAGAGTTCATTCTGATACAGAGTCACCCTAATCAAGGGGGAGAGTTTATTCTGATACAGAGTATCCCCCTTAAAGGGGGAGAGTTTATTTAGCTATAGAGTCTCCACTACAAAGGGGAGAGTTTATTCTGGCAGGGAGGATATCTCAGGGGCAACATACTCGCCTCAGAAGCAAGACGATGTGTAGCAACACACGTTCGATCCCAGGCACCACGCTTAGAAACTTCTGAGCATTAAGCATGATATAAATAACCAATTACAATTACAACTCTGCTACAGAGTCTCCCATTTAAGGGGGAGAGTGTATTCAGCTTTAGAGTCTCCCTTACATGGGAGAGAGTGTATTCTGTGACAGATTCTCCCATTCAAGGGGGGAGTTGTTTCTAATACAGAGTCTTTCCCTTCAATGGGGAGAGTTTATTTAGTTATAGAGTTTCCCCTACAAGGGGGAGAGTTTATTGTGATGCAGAGTCCCCCCATCAATGGCAAGAGTTTATTCTACTAAAGTCCACCTCATCAAGGGGTAGAGTTCATTATGATACAGAGTCTCCGGCTTCAAGGGGAGAGTTTATTCAACTATAGAGTCTCCCCTAAAAAGGGTCTTTAATAGCGCTTCCCCTGGCAAACCCAGTGCTAATAGCGCCGACGGAAATTGTGTCACCACCGGAATGGGAAGCATTGCAGCTGACATTTTGAAAAACTCAATCCATTAAATATCTCCACTTCCTGTATCCATCCTGACCTGGAAACAAGACAGAATATCCCAGGAGAGGGTCAGAGGCAAGGGTGCCCAAGATCGCCTAAGAAAACCAAAATTCAGCGAGGGGGAGTTGGTGGTGCTTGCAAATGAGGTGGTTTCACACCATGATGAACTGTATGGGCCCAGGCAATGCAAAACATCAGCCCAGCGAAGGACAGCCATATGGCATTCCATCAGCCAGAAGGTGACAGCAGTGGCCAGTGTACCCTTGGATGGGGAGGACTGTAGAAAGCACTGGAATTGGAGGTGCAGAGGTGAATGCCAGCAGCCCGGAGGCAGGAGGTGAGTCAACCCTCCCCCCCCAGCACATGAGCATGCATCAATCATAGGCTAGCACAAGATGCCCCAGTGGCCAGACACAGGAGCCGGTCATGGGGACAGGGTGCAGTGAGTGGGTGCCACAGCCACCTACCATAGCAGCCATCTGGCAGTGCACCAAGCCATCCCTGTGAGTCATAGTAGTGGGGAGGGGAGACAAGGGACCCATCCAAATGCCATGCACTACAAACACATGCTGGCAGCACAGAAGTGCCCCATAGGGACCTTCAGTGCCATGTAGCAAGCCACCCCCCTAATTTGAGTGGCACCCGTGCAGGGAACCTGGGTGGATGGGGACCAGAAGCATGCATGCCAGACAATGGCTGTCCAAGCATGGACACGTTGCCATCCCCACACACACGCCAAAAACCAACTGCCCATGTGATACACACCCATATACTCATCCATCTCCATCATTGTGAACCCACATGCAAACACCCCTGACCATCCATGCCCATCAGCCCAATTGTCTGGGGTCCTACTCATCATCCATGTAATTAATGTCTTGCATGCCAAAACACATGGGAGAATGAAACCTAATGACATCTCCTATCTCCCCTACAGGCACTCAAGCAACACCAGAGGCATCCGAGGATGACAATGAGGCAGGCCCATCTAGGAGTGGGACATCCCAGCCCTCACGACCCACCACTACCACCACCACCACCACCCCACAAAGGGGCAGACAGGCCATGCCAAGGCGGATATCCTGCCATGACACACTGCATCACAGCAGGACCAGGCCCACATCCAACCAGGAGTACAGCAATGCCAGCTGCACCCACACCCACAGCTGTGGGCACAGCCATGGAGGACATGCCACCTAGTGGAGTGACCGTGTAAACACAGGGAGACAGCAGCCCAGTCACAACACATGCAGAAGTGCCAGCAACCCCTGCTTGCCGTCTCTGCCAGCAGCACTCCACTACACCTGAGAGCCCACCCCGCCGGTAACAGCATGGACAGTCTCCTGATAGCCCACCCCACCAGCAACAATTTGAACAGACCTCTGAGATCCCACCCCACCACCAGCACATGCATAAACCTGACAGGACACCGCATACCATCATATGGCTCCCCTGTCAAAAGCTCACGCCAACAGCGAAGACCCTCTCCAACCCAGCCTTCACCCACACTCGGCATGTTGCTGCAGAGGCTGTCAGACATGAAGCAGAGACAGAGGGAGATAGAGGACAATGGGCGCACCCAAGCAGGACCCATGGAGGCCATACGCAACACTATTGAAGGATTTACATGCAGGAGTGCACGGGACAACACAAGGCACAGCCGCACTGACAGCATTTGGCCAGAGGGTCAGGGAGATGATGGAAGGAGTCTCAGCACTTTCAGAGGCAATCTGGAAAAGCAATGAGTTGGTACGCCAACAGCTCATGGGGCTTGGCTCTATTTCCTCAAGTTCTACCACACCAACAGGGGACTCCAAGCAGAGCACATGTCACCGGGTGTTAGGAGGGTGGGGAAGAGGCCACAGACATAGACAATGATGTGTCAAGAAATTGCCCTAAGTAGCCAGACCGTGGAGTTGGTGGTGGGAGGGGGGATAGTGTCCTTGGGCTGTGTATCGCTATCTTGCTTGTGTCATGCAGGGTTTCCGATCGGACTTCCATGCAGTTGGGCAACATTGCAGGGGTGGGTGTACAGGGGTACATGGCTGTGACAGGCCTGCAGTTGTGTGATGCAATGTTGGCATTTGTTTGGCATTGCTTTGGATCATGCATGATGCATTGTGGTACCTGTAGTCTTGTGTGTGGTTTTCATTGATGCTGTATGTGTTCATCAGCATATCTATCCAGGTGAGTCCAATGTGTATATGCACCCTGTGCTGAACTCTGACGTTGGTGCATGGGCCACACAGGTACTACATTTGCATTTACTTGTCAGGACATGCTTTGTGTCGTTCATCCCACCACGCCCCCCAATTTGGCACCCCCACCACCCAATTTGGTCAGGTGCTTCACAGTACATGCATGAAGGCAGATTTACTCACCCACTATCCACTTCTGTTGTCCGTTGTGTCTCTCCATGTATCCTGGCAATGTGCTGTTCTGTAGGACCATGGAGTCATGGGTGGAACCTGGGTAGCGGTCACAGCAGTGCATGATGATGAGGTTGGGGTCGCAGGTTACCTGCACTTTTAGGATGTGGTAGTGCTTTCAATTCCTGTTGACTCCTTTGTGTGCCTCAGAGGCCACCAATGCAACATGGGTGTAGTCCAGGGCTGCTATTACATTTGGCAGTTGGGCATTGGCATATAACTTTGACTTCAAGGCATTTACCTGGCCGGGGTGGTGGGCAGTGTAATGTGCTAATGCACATGCTGCAGTAGGGCATCCAGTACCTGGGCAGCACTGCACATAATGTGGGCTGTGCCATGCCGTACCTCATGTCCACAGATTGCTTGGAAATGCCAGTACTTAAACATTGTAGTATAGACACTCGCTTCAGCAGTGGGGGACAGCAGTCTGGATGTTTATCCAGCTCCCTAGGTTGTCCTGTATTGTACTGAGGAGCTCAGTTATGGTATTCCTGTTGAGGAGGTACAGAGTCACCAACTGGGTGTCAGTGAGGGTCCAAGGTGAGGTCCTGACCCCGGGGATGGGTGGTTTCATGACCACAGGCAAGGTTCTGAATTCCAGTACACAAAAGAACACTTTAAAGGGTTGGTCCTTAGCCTGGCATGCTTGGGTTACTGTTCGCGATACGTTTTGAACAGTTTTCCATTAAGGATTAATGACTTCCTGGTTTCTCTATCATGGCCGTCCGTTTTATGCATGGGAATTTACATTGTGGGTCTATGCATTCTGCCTAGACTCCTTTATTAGCTCCCCCCACCCCGCTGGAGGTCTGCGCTTCGCGTTCCTTACTGAAGCCACAGTGCAACGCTTACCGCGGTTCCACAGAATTCCTCAGAACTCGTAGTTTTCAGTTATTTCTTATTTCCCTCATTATTCACTCCTTAGTAGTCCCTTACAGTCCTCCTACCTCATTTCCCTTCACTTCCATCCTCCTCTGGAGTATTCCTGTTTCATTTTTTACCTTAGCAAATATTTGAAGCGTTCCTGTCAGACACTTGGAAACAGTTCCTTTCCCCAGGTTTCCTCGTCGGAACGACTTAGAATTCCATTCAGAGTGTTTTCACGCAAGTACAAGTTACTTTAGGCATTGTGTTGCCATATCATTGAGCCTATGATTTTTTCCATTGAACGTTACTTCTATTGTGCATAGCTTCGTTATTAGGAGTGCAGAGTTCCGCTCAGTTGCGGTAGGGTTTTTTCTAGTCATATTATTAGACAGCATTAGAACTAAGTAATATTAGGAAATATTGTTTTGCATACACAGGTATTAGACTTAGTTACATTATTTCCTTTTGTGCTCCTTGACACAATGCAACTCCAGGCATTATCATAGTAGGTGATAAGAGAAGGGACAAAATAACAATTCTACATGCTTTTAGTATTCCCACTAATACATATTGATTAGTGGGGTTTTCTCATTCACATTAGGCATTTTGCTTCTCCTAGAATAGAAGCTAGTCTATTCTTGTCAGTACTCATTTAGTTTAAAGTAATACATTCCAGTCAGGAAGTTTTCCCTTGGTTTCTTAGTGGCATCCTCATTCCCATATCCAGTAGCTGTCATCATCATTCTAGAGAACCTGCACCCCTGCACCAGAGCAGGATGGATAGCTCATTAATCAAAAGACTCAGGTGAGCGTTCCATCTCATTAGGAGTATCCTTATGACACTATTTTTCCTGGCATTGTGATATAAGGTGAACTCTGAAGAGGGGGTTAGGATATTAAGCCGCTGTTCAATTATTACAGATTCTATCTGACCTGCCCCTCGAAGAAAGGACTTCCAACACCTGCATCAGTAAGGGCGCTCCTGCGGAATCCAGGTAAGCATTACAGGTGCATGCATGTTTGGTCTCTCCTCTCCCTCCTCCTCCCCACAGCCTGTACTCCCTGTGCAGTGGCCTGGTTGTCATGCATCTCTACTTCCAGACACAGCATGATCAGCTGCCTGTCCCAGTTCGAAGCAAATAATGGCAGCATGGTGTTTAAAACTGTGTTTGGGGTAGGAATGTGCCTTATGTATGCCTCTGGAGTGCATTGGGTGAACCTGTGGCTTCACTTCTGGCACCTGTGTTCATTTACCTCCAACTGGAGGCTGGAGGTAAATCTCAGCTGTATTAGTGCCGTTTTCAGCGCTAATAGCGCCGTACATAGAATTGTGATACGGCTGTGATTGCGTTTTGTGTTGACGGCGCTATTAACGCAGGCGGCAATAGCTCTGGCTGTAATTGCGCCGGTTCATTTTGTGCCGGTGGTATTTGCGCTGAGTCATGATCTGGTGGAGCGTTATTGGTAGTGCTAATTCTGTTACTGTCACATTTAAGGGCTACCACCCAACTCGTGATGATAGTCAATGGGCCTCATTACAACTGTTGCGGTAAGGCAACAACAGCACCGGTTGTGCTACCGGCGCCGTTGTTGCCATGCCGCAACATTATGAGTTTGCTTGCGGTGCTGCTCTGGACACCTGGTCAGACAAGGCGTGCAGAGCGGCACCCACGAGCAGACCAGGATGGTAGCAATGGTACCGTTATGAATGGTACCGCTGTTACCATCCTCCCCATTCCCATTGAGCGCTATGGGGGATCAAATGGGAATAGGGACATACTGGTTCCGGGTCCCGTGAAAGGGAATTACCGGGCCCTCCAAGGTCAGAATGGCCTGGTAAGTCCCCTTTTGCGGGACCCGAGCCGGACCCGAGTTTCGAGGTAGCCATGCCCTTATTAAGGGCATGGCTACCTCCAAACTCGTAATTCTCCTCTTCAAGGGGAAGATCGCATTCTGATACAGTGTCTCCCCTATCAAGGGAGAGGATTCTTTCTGCTTAAGTTTACCTTTGAAGGGGGAGAGTTTATTCAGTCATAGAGTCTCCCCTACAAGGGTGAGCGTTTAATCAGATACAGAGACTCCCCTTCAAGGGGGAGAGTTTATTCTAATACAGAGTCTCCCCTTAAAGGGTAGAGTTGATTCTGGTACAGAGTCTCCCACTTCAAGGGGGAGAGTTTATTCTGATATAGAGTCTCCCCTTCAAGGGGGAGAGTTTATTCAGCTAGATAGACTCCCCTTCAAGGGGGAGCATTTATTCTGATACAGAGAATTCCCTTCAAGGGTGAGAGGTTATTCTGATACAAAATCTCCCCCATCAAGGGGGAGAGTTTATTCTCATACAGAGTCTCCCCTTAAAGGGTAGAGTTGATTCTGGTACAAGGTTTCCGTTTAAAAGGGTAGAGTTTATTCTGATATAGAGTATCCCTCATCAGGTGGAGTGTTTATTCTGCTACAGAGTCTCCCCTTCAAGGGGGAGAGAGTATTCTGATACAGACTCTCCCCCATCAAGGGGGAGAGTGTATTCAGATTCAGAGTCTCCCCTTAAAGGGGTAGAGTTGATTCTGACACAGAGTCTCCCCTTCAATGGGGAGAGTGTATCATGCTACAAAGTCTCCCCTTAAAGCGGTAGAGTTGATTCTGATACAGAGTCTCCCCCTTCAATGGGGAGAGTGTATTCTGATACAGTCTCCCTTTCAAGGGGAAGAGATTATTCTGACACAAGTTTTTTCTGCTACAGAGTCTCCCCTTAAAGGGGTAGAGTTGATTCTGATACAGAGTCTCCCCCTTGTAGGTACATCGTTTATGTCACCTACACTCTACAACATGTACACTTGTATATAAGTATTCAGTGTTTGAGAGGCACTGCTTGCTATAAGCTACCCAGGTACCTGTACCATTTCCCACCTGCTATCATCAAAAGCCAGTTAATGCCACTATGACAGTGCCTGGCAAATGCTTTTCCCATGCCTACACAAAAGCCGAAACTGTTGGCATTGCCAATGCTTATTATGCCATGCAGTGACCACTTCTCACCATGTCATTTGTGTGTTGTAAAATTTAGTGTGCAGAAAAAGCAAAGTCCTTTTTTCATTATTGACCTATACAAAATTCCTATACATAAATGTTAATCACACTACCTAATGCACATCTATCTACAGAAATGCAGGAATTCGGGTGTGCGGGGGACTCACCATAAGCCTGCTGCATCATGGGAGGTCTGCTGTGGAAGCAGACCTGTGTCCTCACAGATAAACATGTTTCATGCTGTGCTGTTATGTTTTTTTTTCACAGAATCCAGGGCATTTTCAACATGAACAAAATGGTAAAATATCATAGCCAATGAAATTATGAAGGCAGTTGCCAGAAGATTACAGAGAGTCTCAAAGGGTTGCTTAAGATAACTACAAAGCAGCCAGTGAAAGATAAAAAAAGGCAGGTTATTTTTCCAAACAGGAATCTAGCTTTTTCACCCATGACACTAAAAGAGTGGTGATGTTCTATGCCTTATCTAAAACCCATGATGGTCCGAAACCTCAACTGGGTGGCCTGATTGTATCAGAGATAATTTCAGTATTGGCCTTCAATACCGAACAAAGCTAGCAATGCAGATTCCCCAGCAAACAGAAATTGGAATTGTACATTTTCATCTTGATAGACACCATGCCGACACGGACAAATTAAGAGAAAGAAAAGAACTCAAGACCCACCTCTTGGAGGAGTCTCTCCTCCTCAGAACCTAGGCCATCACGTCGCCCCTCGTTCCACCTGACTTGCTAGATATCGCCTGACCCTCTACTCCCCACCACCCGGTACAGATGTACCCCTCCTCTGTACCCCACTGTAACCTACCCTTTGCAGTATATCTGTTCTGTTGTTACCTCTGAAAAGTGCTTTATGTATGCATCTGTACTGTTGAATACCTCTGTAAAGTGCTCTGTCATGTATCTGTATTGTTGTATAGCTCTGTTAGGCGCTCCATTGCTTATCGAAGCTAGGGCCTCGCTCAATAAATACAATAGTAATACTACTAATAATAATAATAAAAGGAAGGTCTTTCTTGAATGATGTCAGATAACCCAAGTAGAGGGAATGACCATACATTTTTGAAGTAATGTATCATTGATATTGTGATCATATAAGAAGGCACAGATGATAAAGCCATACATTTTTGGGTTGGCTGAAAATCTTAGACCCACAACTAAGATTCACACATACCATGTGTAACCTTTATTTACATTTCCTGGACAAGACAATATATGCATAAGAAATCAAGACATGGCGAATCCTCCAGACACATTGGAGGATTCTCAAAACAGGCCCAAAAAGTTGCAGCATTCCCTGTTTGCTTATATAAGTAAAAGAAGTAAATCAAAAACATACAAAATATCCTGTTGAAAACACATACATGCATGCAATAACCAAAGATTCAAATCACTCTGACAGACATGTAGGGCCCCCAAGACTAACTGGATATTACTGAATATGGAAGTTATGCACACACAAAATTGATGACATTACCAACAGCAACTCCTTTTACAGGGAAGGTAAATCAAGAAGATGATTTGTTATGGGAAATATTGACAAACATTAATAGGAGTAAAGACTGATCTTTAATGCATATATCCACAGACTATGCTTAACAAAGGAGGTAACATGGTCATGTTCCATCACAGGTCCATGCCACAAGCACTTTTAATATCCTCATCAGTCACTGGATGAAGGGATTAGAAGCTACTACTCCCAGTATATGAGCCACACGCTACACACGCCTTAGTTCGAAATCGGCATTAGCCCTTATCATTGCCACACACCACAGCCTGGGAACTATGAGGCTATCAAGACTCGTTTCTCTAACCAGTGCACCTGCCATCTCCATACTCACTCCCCCAGACAGCCATACCATACACATGAGCAGAGGACCTCTGCCAGTACAGAACCTAAAAGTCAGACCACTGATGAGACCTCCTCACAACATGGCACTGTTACTACACAACCCTATAAGCCCATACTGACAACCCAGGCCACAGCTCCTACTTTCCCCCAGCCAGAGCCCTCTCCCAATTGCAAAGGTGCCCTCCTTAACGTACAATCATTAGGAGCCCACGCCATCGAGACACATGACCTCATTTGAGACCAACGACTAGACCTCCTAATGGTGTCTGAAACCTGGCTACATGAAGCATACAGCCCCCTATTAGCACTCGCCATCCCCCCTGACTACAGTATACTCAGGGCTGACCGCCTAAATGCAACGGAAGGTGGGGTAGCTATCATTGCCAAATCCAACCTTCAGCTTAGAACATGCCCTCTAGACACTATAGATCGCTACGAACTGCTCCTACTTAAACTAAAAACAGACCCCAAAACTACAACTAATGTTCTTATCATCTACAGAGCTCCAAACAATGCAAACCACCCGGAATCTGATATCCCACTCCTCATTACACCTTACATCAAACCCAATACCAAATTCATCATCCTAGGTGACATCAATTTAGGCTTTAATGACAAACTAGACCACAAAGCCAGTGCCCTCCACTCGTCCCTCCTCCAAATGAACTTCACCAAATTAGTCAGGTCACCCTCACATGCCAAGGAAAGAATACTAGACTGGATACTGACACTAAATGTCGGCATATCTATTGACTCCATCACAGCATTAAATTGGACTGACCACCACGTAATTTGCTTTAATGTAATGACACAAGGCAAACATATCCCCCCTAAACAACATCTACTCCTCTTGAAATAGGAAATATCTACAATCTCACAGCAGATAGCCACACCCCTGTTCTGATGGAGGCCCTCCATACCCACCTCCTCACTACTACCAACCCCCTGACAATCTGGCTGATACATATCAAAACTGCTTCAACACTACTATCTACGCTTTATCCCCACTCACAACTAAAACAGCCCGTTCAGCCAAACGCTCCAACCTTTGGTTCAACGAGGAACTGGTGGCACTTCGGCATAACAAAACAGCACTGGAACACATACTAAAAAAGACCCAATCCCCTGAAACGGCTGCCTCCTTTGTGGAAGCAAACAAAATCTACAAATCGGCCATCACAACTCACAAAGCCAAGGCTCTGAACACGCATTAAAAATGCCTCTTCCAAATCCAAAGAGCTCTTTTCCATACTTAGAGAACTGGAAAACTCTGTCCCCCCCCCCCACCACCCCTACTAACTCTAGTAAAGGTGGTGTTCCACCATACAGAACGTGCTAGCCTTCAAAATACTCACAATCCAAGACAAAATTATAGCCAAAAGAAAACTACTGGCCAACAAGAACGCACCACCCCCAGTCCTGAACAGTGACTGCGAAATCACAGCCACGCAATTCAAATTCTAAATGGTCACCGAAGACCAGGTTTTGAACACCATCTCGATGTTAAAACCTACTAACTATAAAGGAGACTGCTTCCCTGCACACTTACTGCTTCCTCAAACACTTCATAAAACTCTGCGCACCCACGCTAACACCCATCATCACCAAATTTATCAATACCTCCTTCTGTACCGACTCTGTCCCTGCAAGTATCAAAGAAGCATGGGTAACCCCACTCATCAAAACACCCTCCATAGACCCACCCAAACCTACAAATGACTGCCCCATAACCACAGTTCTCTATCTGCTAAAATAATTGATAAAATAGCTTACTCTCAAATACAAAAGCATCTTGAATGTAAGCATCTACTAGGTGCCAGACAATCTGTTTTCCGGCCAAATCATAGCACAGAAACGGCCTTACTGGACCACAAAACCCAAATGGACACCATTAGAGATGCTGGCAACATGTTCATACTACTACTACTAGACCTCTCTGCCACATTCGACTTGGTGGGCCATGACAAATTATACAACACGCTATCTGAAAATGTTCAATTCTCCCATGAAGCTACCCTTTGGGTCAAATCATTCCTGGCTGAAGGCACCTCAAGAATATCCATTGGTAAGGAAGTCGCTGACCCTATACCGGTCCCATTATGGGTACCGCAAGGCTCATGCCTTTCTCTTACTCTCTATAATGCAAATACAAAACTACTATTTGCAGCCTTTGATGCTATGGGTGTCATTTACACGTATTTCACGGACTACACCCAGATCCTCATCCCTATTACAGGTAACCATGAGCAAGACTCAATTACCATCAACAAGATATATGGCATAATCCAAAACTGGATGGCCACAAACAGCCTGTGTCTCAATGATGAAAAGATGGAGATCCTCATTGTTAGCTCCCCCTCTAAACTAAAAACTCTCCACCCTGACTACACATCTATCACCATTGATGGAACACCCATCCCAGTCCTAAAGCATGTCAAAATGTTGGGTACCTAGATGCCAATCTAACATTGACTAGACACATTAACGCTCTGTCATCTTCCACCTCGTACACAACTAAAGCCGTCAATTTCTGACCCACCAAAACTGTCTCACACTTGCACGTGCACTCATATTGTCAAAATTAGACCACTATACAATTCTTTTTGCTGGGCACCTTGAACACAAGTCTGGATACATTTCAACTTTTGCAAAATAAAGCCCTGCAAAGAGCCTTGGGTATAAAAAAATCTGACAACATCTCCAATACTAGGAGACAAGTACACTGGTTTCCCATCAAAGCCAGAATGATCTTCAACATGCTTTGTGTCACCCGCAAATGCATCATCATGAAGGCTTGCACTTATCTCAATAATTCCATCCCCCAAAATATGGCCACTAGAACATTGAGATCCAACTCCAGCACCCATCTATTTGTCCCCGATTCAAGAGCTCCAAAGCATGGGGTGAGTAGCTTCCCAGTAGCGGCACCCAAAAATTGGAGCTCACTCCCCCCACATACGAGAAATGAGCCCTCCCATCACCGCTTTAAGAAATCGATTAAAACATGGCATTTAATCAATTTAATTGCTCACTGTTAGGGAGGATTCTCAAACATGTGCTAATTCCTTCCGTTTAGAGACCCCCAGCAACTTTGCTGGATTTTGAGGACTTGATTGTTTTACCTGGAGAGAGTGTGACCCTATTTTGATGTGTGTTTTACTCTTGTGTGTTATTTGGTTATGGAGTCTAAACAAGTTCTCATCATCTTTTCATTTGTGTCACACAGCACCCTCAGTGCAGTGGCACAGGGAAGCCATTCAGGCTTTCCCAAGGTTTAACTACCTTCTCTGGGATAAACTAGTGTTTCCCAGAGTAAGTAAAGTGAAAATGACTTTACAAGTCTTTTCAATTCCTAGACCCAGCACACCCTATCTTAAAATAGAGTGCTGGAGGGTTTACTTAGTATCCCTTGTGTCTAAATACTCATGTAGCAGTCAAAGGCTACCCTTTCCTCTCAGAATGGCTGGTGGCAGTGGTTTTACAACAAACTACCATGATTTTTCCTGACCACAAACTATTTGTAGCTTCGGTAATGTTAAATCACGGGAGCCATGTTTTTCAAGATGCCGTCTGAGCCCCCTCTGTAAAAACAGGTCCCGGTCTTCTTTTTTCGCCATATCTTTGTGGAAAGGTCCTTCTAGAGTTTGTCTCTGCGCGCCAAACCTAGTTTGGTCCCTTTGATCCATCACCTTTGGCGAGCTTCAGGAGTGAAGACTGCCTCTGGCGCCTGAGTGTCTGGGGTGGGCAGGAAGTGAAGGAGGTGCCGAAACTCCCCGTACTTAGTCTCCTAGGAGACCCAAATGCATTCTGTGCTGATTGGCTGGCTGACTGTCTGGCAAGGACAGCCACCCTGCTGGGTGAGTGACAGCTAGGATAGAATTAATGGGAGATAACTGAATAAAAGACGAGTCTCTTGGCTTGGAAGGCAGAGTCGACCACTGGAACGAAAGAACCCAAGACGAGCTTGAAGAGGACATCTGCTGCAACTCCTGGACCATTGGTTTGCCCGGTGAAGCGAAGCCCTGCTGCAGGTCCGAATCGCCAAGTTCACCTCGACAGAGAAGCCCTGCAAGGACGACTTCTCCCTTTGCTTTGGTGGGACCAATCAACTCAACAGTAAGCCACCTGGACAACTATCTTGGAGCTGTTTGCATTTTCCTCAGAGTGCTGCAGGAAACCGTATAACCAGGGAGAGGGACACCAGCTTGTGTGCGATACTTACCGGCACCGGAATTGAAGTTTGCCAGTTGCAAGCTTTTTGACCAGTCCCAGTGCAGCGCAGGAGTCCCCTGATGTCCTCCCTCTTGTCCCCACGACTGAGGCCCAGGAACAGCGAGATCTGCAGGAACTGCTTGGAACAGAAGTCATCAGCTGCATCTTTTTCTTCATTGAAAGGTACTGTGAAACAAGACTGAGAGTACTTACCTCTCGCTGTGAAAGTGCTTGAAACTATTGCAACTCGCAGGCCTAATCAGCTTGTGACCCAACATATGATCCTCCTTTCTCCTTATCAAAATATCTACACTGTCTGAGAATAATTGTAACCTTTCATGTTCGAATAATCTTTGCCTTTTACTCCTGTTAAAAAGGATTCTGACATAGTATTGAAGTATATTAGTGTGTAATACAATTGCCTCCTTCTTATGAAAGTTTTATAACTAACAGATAAATAAATTAATACGTATTTATCAAAGAAACCTTGAGTGTAAAAGTTTATTTGAACACCTGTGATTGTAGACCTCTGTGTAACATCATTACTGTTCACATTCCCCTCTTGAGATAAGCCTGGCTGCTCAGCTCCGCTACCAAAACTGTGTAGTACAGACTTATACCAAAGGTTGGTTTGCTTACACCTGTAGTCATAGTTGTGTGCAGTGGTCCCAGAGGGTACTGCATACAAACTTTGCCTAACACTCACTTGTCCATGCTGTTCCACATTGTACATTCTTCACGTCTCGGTATATGATCATACCCTGTCTCTGTACCCTTTGTCTTGAAATTGTATATACTGTAATATTCTGTAATATAACTCAACTTTAAGTTGATTGGAATGTAACCATTTTCCACCCTGTAACCAGATAATGAAGCTTTCTGCAACCTACGCCGTGGCACCTCCGGGTTTGGGCGTATAACAAATGTAATAAATAAATAAATAATAAACAAGCATCCATATAGTTACAGGAAATGGGTTGCTGAGGCCCCTGTGGCACTTATTTCTACACATCTAGATAAAAATCGCCTGCAACCCAGACCACAAATATCTGAGATGGTCATAAACAACTGGTTTAAACAGATGATGGAAAGACTGTAAGGCCTGTACAAAAGATCTAAACTGAAGGTATCGTTGAAAATGCCAATTGCTGACTTTTTTACAAGGGTATATGAATGATTTCCTGATATATGACCAAACAATGACATGCTGGGAGTATAGCTCAGGGGCAATGCTTTTATCTTGGAAGCAAGACAACTCAGAGAAACATAGGTTTGAATGGGTATACAGTGTGTATAACGAAATAATTAACTACAAACTTTTTCAGTGAAACATGCACAACAAAATAAATTTAGAATTTTTGGGAAAAGTATATATGGGGTGGTGAGGGATTAAAAAGGGTGTGGGATTTTAGGGGTGGGTAATAAAGCTGGGGAAATGTGGGGTTTGGGGGGACACCCCAAATTTAAAAAGAGAAAAAGAATGTTGTTTTTATTTCACTAAACATTTTTCGTTATTTTTGTATTTGTTATAAAGACATGGAACCGTTTGAATGCTGGTCCCATGCTTAGAGAATGGTAACCAGTATTGAGCGCATTATAAAAGACCAATTAATTAATTCAGGATTGGATACTCACAACAAAGAGTATCCCTATGATCGCATGGAAGACTTCGTATAGAAGACTTTTTGTACAGCATACCACCAAACAAGCTATCTGATGATAGGAGAGATATAAATGGAATTTGGCTGCTTTCACCTTTAGATGAGCTATGACCGAGATGGTTAAACGGTCGCACAATATCGGAGAGCCCAGGTAGGTTGGCATACAAGAGCAATTTAACGAAGTGTAACACAATAGATTATTTCATTGTTCCTATCCATTTCTGGACAAGGGTTTCTGATATCGAAGTTGTGATATGTAATGAAAGCGATCACAATCGTCTTGCGCACTGAGCAAAGTACCGCCAATGTGCCTCTTTGCCTGAGTCTCTGCTCATTGCTTGATTGCTGTGGATCCATTTACTTCAATCTACCTGACTCTGTATTATCACTTACAACAAGGACATTCATTGGAACAAAGCATTGCATTATGGACAAAACTATGTATCTCTCTGTTTTATTGTTTAGAACCTCCTAAAGTCTGATTGCGGTCTGTAAACTACGCACTGAATAAGCCACGCTCATTTGGGCACATAGTTTTAAAAACTGACCCGCGGGTGCACCGAGCGAAGTACCGCCAAAGTGCCTGTTTGCCTCTTCGCCGCGTTCGACGCAGAGTTGTGTAGATTGGGCTTCTCATCGGTACTTCCAGCTAAACTTAAATTTATTACACTGTCCGCACCCTAAAAACTGGTATGCCACCCACGAACATTCTAGCTATGCCGGTAAATGGGTGGAATTTTCCGGCAGTTAGTATTCGTAAACGCGCATTGAACTATTCGTGTTCGACCCCAATTGGTCGCCCTGATCGAAAATCTTTTACATTTTCTTCCAATGCGGACAAGAACATTGACATTCGCAAGTTTGTAAAGATCTCCACAAAACTGTTGTATTGAAGCACAAACTATTACTGACGTCAAAACAAACAGTGGAAATGCTACATTCAATAGCCGGAATTAGAAGTGCTCCGATATCCTGATCTGTGGATCAAGGACTAACAATAGTATCATCCATAAAAACGACCAAAGCAACTATATTAACAATTCCCGCTTTTAACCTCAGATAACTCTGAATGCCATGAATCTTGCTATACAATCATTAGACAAATTATTTGAAACAATAGATGCCAAATTGAGCCATCAGTCCATCCTAATAGACAAAATGCTTATTTGGCAAAATTATGTCAATCTGTTATTGAGCCCTAAAGCTGTTGTCATGAGTGATCAAGACAAAATGAGTGTTAAATATGTTTCTACATCCTGTTAAACCCTGTCTTGGGTTGCTTTGGAAACTGCTTTAATATGTAACGCCAACACATCTATACATGATGAAACAGCATCATCGGTGCCATACATTGATAAAGTTATTTACGACATATCAGAACCTAATAAATCCACGCAACTTGGGGTCATAGATTCACGCAGCAGTCAATTAGAAGCTATAACTGCCCCAAAAAGCACTTATACAATCTACACTTCAACTCACCCTGTGAAAATGAAGAATATCCCCAAGTTAAATTGTCAAAAAATCAAAAACTGACAATAAAATCCTCCTCAACTGTGTCCAGACAATTTTTTTAATCTATTAGCTTGCATAAAAAGAGAACAGTAATAGAATAAATTGAATAAAAAAGAATAAAAAAATATTTGTTACAGTCGCAAGCTAAAACAAACACTACCAGATCTATACAGATCTGGGGAGAATTTACCTCCATATGCCCCTCTAGATGAATTAGTTAAGGTGGTCGCTCACCGAAACAATGTTGTCAACAAACAATTAAAGGGAGGTGTATCAATCAAGACCAAACGAAAAACAAATACTAAAAAAAACCCAAAGACTCTAATTCACTTGAATTACATTGAGAAGAAATGTGTAAGGCAGTAGATGCCTATATGGCTGGGCACCCTCTGTTACCGACTCTTGATCCACGTACCATTAATGGCCAAAATCTATCTAAAAACTGCCACAATGTAGAAAAACCCCTAAAAGCCCAGGGGCAGCTCTTTTTAAATACTCAAAATCGAGTGAGTACTGAGCAACCCACTCTGGCTGATAAGACAGTAGCACTAGCAATCCCAAAAATGTTTCCTGACACAACTGCTCCATCAATAAATGCAGGCTTTAGCCTATTACAAGCTGCTTCTAGTACATCCTCATCCGATATTAAGTCACGCTCATCTCAGATAAGTGGAAATACTGCAATAGCTGAGATAACTCCAGCGATTATGCGCTTAATTGAAACTGCATTAACAAATATCAAAGACAAAGGAATATCAAATAATGAGAAATCTGATCATAAATCCCTCACATATGTGACTCCCAATAATTCAAATTCACAGCCACTCAAATGACCAGCATCCTATTTGCTAATATTGGCTTGTAGACCATCACCATGTGTACAATACGATCTTAATCACAGGTCAGTGATGGCTATATTTTCAGATATACCTCAATTGGAAAGCATTAACTCATCTGATATTGAACTGGTTGAATTTTTGAATGACACAAACTTAAACTCTGTGAGACTCTGGATGAACTTGCGTGTCATCCAAAATACCATTTGGTCTTGCAAAGATCTACTACACTCAAAAGGATTTGTGCTCTCCTTTGAGTTGATATCCCTAACAGAATCTAAACTTACCAATAAAGAAATTCCTGCCAAAAACACAACAAATATTCTCTCTATGAAGGAAAATAAGGCTCCTACAAATTGCAATCAATCCCTTTGCAATTGTGCGAGCAATCAAAAATAAATAGCTATTGGTGAGGAGAGTTTTGAAATGTCCCTACTTAGCTGGAATACGAGGGGTTTAAACACCTTCTCAATAATGACAGAAACAATATTGGACATTTTGAAATAGTGCTACTGCAAGAGACGTGGATCACTGCTCCACCAGTATGGGACAACCATGACATTCATTTGAATCCTGCCAGTAAAATGTCCCGAGGAAGACCATCCTCTGGCTTATTTATAGCTATAAAATCAAATATGGGAACAACATCTGAAATTTGGGCTGAACCAAATGTGTACATGCTGTTAGTCAAAGTTTGGATTCAAATGACTACATGTGCCCTGATTAACCTATATTGGAATCCGGTGAAAATAACAGATAATCGTTTTTTTAAGTATCTAAATGATTTGATGGACCTTGTTGTCCTTGATTAATCTGTCATCTATGTCATCATAGCTGGAGACCTTAAACTTAATTGCTTTCAACAAGATACCTTATGTCATAAGGGCAGATTACTACATTGGAATCTATTCATCAAAACCCGAAGTTTGCATATGTTAAATGGAACTCATAAATCTTATATTCCCCCGCAACAAACGTGGCGCAGAAGAAATAGTGTAGCAACGATTGACTACATATACGTAAATGATGCCCTTTTGCTCCACATCATGCAATTTTGTGTTTTAAAGTCTGATCTGAGCAATCATGATATGCTGACAATGAAGTGGTCTGGTAAAAATGAGGATGTGACTCCAATAAGTTCATATCATCAAGGTTGTATGATTGTAAATCCTAGGCAGAACCAAATCTGATGGTCAGAAGACTTCTTGTAGCAATTCAAAAAATATTTATCCACTGCATTAGATAAAGAAACCAAGGGGATAAATAGTGGTGGGATTGTATATAGTGATATGATGCAACTCTTCCAGCATGGCACCCCAAGATCATTAAGAAAACAACATAATCTACACATTTACAAACATGATGTTAAAACAAGAAAAACATTAGATTTCAAAAAAGGGAGGCCTTAAAATATCCTTCTGACATCAGGAACGTTCTCCTAAAACAAATTAAAACCAAACATAAGAACTGGTTGAGAAATTACAAATCTCAGTTATACCAAAGAGATGGTGCTAATATGTTAACTGCCATATTAAATAAGAACACAGCCAAAATATGGGTTACCATAAACCAAATTACACATGGTTCTCAAACGGCTATTCAATCGAGCAGCGTTACTGAACAAAATTGGATATCCCATTTTAGAGAGCTCTATTCTGTACCTATAGGCTGTGCAAGTCTTGAATCCTTAGAAATTCCTAAGAATTTTCATCTTAAATTTGACATGGCGGACATTTATTTTACATAAATAAAGCAAGCTGTTTCCAAGCATCTGGCCCGGTTGGCCTATCAAACTATACCTTCAAACAACATCCGGAGCTATGGGCATCTATTTTGCATAACATATTCACTTCTTTAAATCGTACACAATCTTTACCAAAGACGTGGAAACACTCAATCATATTGCCAGTATGTAAAAAGCGCGATTGGCAGCTTCCAGCTAGCTATAGACCAATCGCACTTTTAGATGCTCAGGGAAAGATCTTTTGTCGGCTAATGCTGAGGGAGCTAAATGACTGGACATTGAAATTTCATCTGAGAGACCCATTTCAATCAGGGTTAGTGGCTCGTCTTGATTCCATTCCTAACATTATCACCCTCAATATGATCAAGTCTCATTATGCCACCCGGAAGCAATCATTATATATAGCATTTGTTGACTTCCGGATGGCATTTGATTGTATTGATCATACTCTGCTCTACAATAACTAAGACAATATCAATGCCCACCTTTCCTGCTTGCATTAATTATGCTTCTTCATCTAGATATCACCATGCAGATCAGATTGACTTTTGATGGTCGATTATCCTCCTCAATTGTTACCCAAAAATGCTTAAAACAGGGGTGTACCCTGGCCTCTATCTATTTAACTTGTTTATACTGAATATGGGTTAGACATTCGTCGATACAATAGGAGATCCACCGTAGATGGGCATTCAGAAAATCAGATATCTGCTTAATGCGGATGACCTAGTGTTACTTTCACAGACACCAGTTGGATTGCAAAATATGTTGCACAAACTTGATATCTATGCTCCAGCAACAACCTTGTGATAAATACTGATAAAATTCAGATCATAGTCTGCAATAACAATGTTAGGCCAAATAAGAGCTCTTATAAGTGGGAACTACAAGAGACTGAACTCCACAATATAAATACTTGGGGTGGCATTCACTAATTCAGTTGATGCCGACCTGTATAACCAAGAACTATAAAGTAAATTGCAAACGTTAACATCTCAAGCAAAAATTCTTGCCTATAAATTTGGCAAATACTCCTTTGAACATATTATGGCATTCTTTCAACAAAAAGTAACACTGATTTTACTTTATGGGGCAGAAATTAAACTACCAAGAGATTTTAAATACTGGGATATGCTAGAATCTCGGTTTTGGAAACAAGTTTTACAACTTCCGTATTGTACACCTTTACCCATTATACGTTTCGAACTGGGGTCGCTGTCCCTCTACTCTCAAGTTTTGTGGAAGATGTGTGCATTATTGAGGAAATGTCTGTTTGGTCTTGTTACATCCACTATCTTGTGGGTAGTAGCTCATTCCCCCTATCATCTAATCATATTTCCCCTAGCAGCTGGCGTAATTGTATACTTAATGCTTTAGCTGAAGCATCTGTTACTCTGGAATTTCTGATACATAACCCAGGACGATCGAAAACCAAAATCTTTCGATATGATTGGACATCTAATCAGAGCAGATGTAATATTTATAAGGACTTTAATGTATTCATGTTTGGGATCAAAAGATATCGAACAATGGCATATTATATTGCTAAATGTCCCGCTCCATACATTCATATACAATACTTGCGCTTCAGATTCAATCTGCCGCACACCAGAGATGTGTTAGCTAGGAGAAAACAAATGTCTCAAGAACAAAACTATTGTCAATTTTGTTTAAACACCCTCTTCAGAAAGAAACTCTTCAACATGTTATTGTGGAGTGTCCTATGCTAACTCTGAACCGAAGGATGTTCTTTAAAAGTCTATTTGACATTAATAGTCTGTTAGATTCTGATCAAATATGGCAATTGATCTTTTCAAGCACAAGATTAGCAGTGAGGGTTGAGATAGTTCATTTTTTGGACACAGTCTTACCAAAATCAGAGAGTTAACTTATAGGGCCAATCAGTGATAATCGTGGTATGCCCTAAGTATTCTGCAGATCATGTTGTAACGAAAGAATTCAGATCCTATATATTTTATGTAATGTGGTTTTGTGTATCTTAAAAATGTATTTTCTTAGCACTGTATTTGAATTGTTCTAAACAAATCTAATGACTACTGCAATGGAATATCAATAAGTCACAAATGTTCAAAGAAGTTCAAATTGTTTTATGATGTCAATTTATGTGTGTTCGTTTGAAAGTTTGTTTGTCACTATTGAATCATTATTTGAAAGGTTGATTTCATCAACCAACCAAATAAAAACATTTAAAAAAACAATCCTCTTGTTTTAAATTGCAGCTTTAGGGAGTCAGAGAGACTCAAAGTGTGGTCCAGAGACAGGCAAATGATATAGCATCTCAGAATGCAGTATAATGGCCTACATGGTTGCACTTTGAAGTTTGAGGGCAAATTACCTGGGGTTATGAATGCAATTTGTGATGTGCCCATCCTGTTACCGCATGAACAGAGTGATTGCAAATGAATAAACTACCACTGCAAGACCAAGGCAAATAAAACTCTCTATCCTGCCAAAGTTATTTGATGTAAACTGTAAATGCGCTAAGAAAACATGTGCAATGTAAATTGGGACACCCACTACAGGGGAAATATCCACTGCTCGAAGAGTATTAAAGAGTGTGTTAGTTAGTCTCAGTAGGATCTATAGGAGAAGGCGACTTAAGGGGACAGATATAAACATTACTGTGATCTCACAGATAAATCATTTTTCAGGGTTACATAATCCCAGAAAGAACGACCACACTGTCCTTGAGTATACACTCCTTACTTAGTTATTCACTGAGGCGCTTCCCTTAAAATTCGCCATCAAAGAGATAAACAACGCTATTAAAGAATCGGCTACTGGGAAATGCCCAGGGCATCACAAGTGCCCCGCTGATGTCAATAAAATAGACACACTTTTCTGGGCCGGGATTTTATTAAAACTCTTTAATGCAATAGGCTGTTCTTAATTCCTAAATCATGGAAATTATCAATTGTCGTGACAATATTTTCTCTGTGAGAAATTTGGGCTAATATCGCCAGGGAATCCAGTTGATCTCATTGTGGTGTTCAGTTTGGATCAACCTGAAAATGCGTGTGACAAGGAGCATACTGATGGATGTTGTGACTTTGGTTATGGCACGCCATTTACCTTGGCTGTCTCACTTAAAAATGATAACTCAATAAAATTGGTTTGGCAGCTTGGTTCACAAAACCACATTTGATTCCAAGGAATAAGTACTTCTTTCTACAGCAAAACCAGAGAAGCATATAATAAGACAATGGGCCTCATTAGGAGTGTTGCAGTAAGGCAACAACGGCGCCGGTAGTGCTACCGGCACCATTGTTACCTTGCCGCAGAACTGGCGTGCAGAGCGGCACCCGCAAGCAGACTAGGATGGTAGCAGCGGTACCGTTATTAACGGTACCTTTGCTACCATCCTCCCCATTACCATTGAGCCCTATGGGGGCTCAAATGGAAATGGGGACGTACCAGGTCCGGGTCCCGCAAATGGGAATTACTGGGCCCTCCAATGTCAGAATGGCCCGGTAAGTCCCCTTTTGTAGGACCCGGACCCAGACCCGAGTTTGGGGGTAGCCATGCCCCCATTGATCAAGCTCGATTAATTAGTGATTATGTGAAGAAAAACAATGCAAATCTGTAACCTGATGTGCACCTGGTACTGCAGACAATGGCTAAGAGGATACTTCAAGGTCATTACATCTAACAGACTACAGCTCGATTCCAGACATGTCGGCGCCGGTCCAAAGCTCCCCACCCTTGTTTTGGCTATGTTCTTCTACCGCTCCCGGCACCTTGCAGCACAAATCACATGCCCTAGGGTGAAGGCACCTGGTCCCTGCTTTTTGATCTTTATTGGTCAATTGGGGCTCCAACAGTTTTATGGTTGTTGGCCTGGAATTGACTGGTACCTTGGAATGCAGGGGGCCTTAGGATGGGGGGTATCTGGGCGCTATTACTTAGAGCAGGGACAGGGAAGGTCTGAGGCTTGTGCCCTCCTTCTTGTGGGATCGCTATTCACAAAAAGCTCTCAACCTCCTCATGGCCTTGCCAAGCGCAGTATTCCCTATTCCTGCATGCATATACGTATTTCCATATGTGTGGCTTAGGCTGCGACTCTGGCTGCAGTGTGAAGCTTAGCCTCAATTTCAATTTGGCTGCTACTATGTAAAAAGGCATAAGTCCCAAAGTATTTTAAAGCTAAAGCATACACAACCCTCCCTGCACTATAACGCCTGGTGATACCACCAATGCCTTTTATAACCTTCCAGAGCCCATACTGCACACTTCTAGGCCTCTGCCTCATCCGAAAGCACTCATGGGTTTGGGAAGAACATCCCACCTTGCAAACACATGCATTGGAGATCATTCGACATACATCTGTTTAATGAATGCACACACACTGGGTCAGTGTATGCCTTTTCCCATGGATAACTGAAAATATACAACTGTTTGGAGGAGATACCTTTCTCTATATCAACATTTCGCTGTGCAGGCATATTGGTAAAAAATTGCAGGGTGTGTGAAATCCTTTTCAATATGGCTGCCAATGAGCCGACTGAGATTGCAGACAAAGGTAGAAGAACCTGCAGAAGCTGCTCTCGAGCACCCATAGGTTGAATGTGCATAGCCTAAGCTGCAACATGTGAATATGGGTCATTCTATTAAGGCTCAGAGGACTGCATCCAGGTACATTGTATCACTCTTCCGAAAATGAAGTGGAAGGATCACACTTGGATGTAAGGTGGAGAGAAATAACGAAAGTAACAGTGGGCACCTACACTTAGATGTACTTATTATGAGACAAAGGCAGTGAATTATATTATCGTTCATGTATTCACTCCAAAACAAGCATTCAGAAAACAGGTAACAAACATGCAGTGCACCAGAAGGTGGAACGCGAACCGACAGATGGAGAGGAGACCAGGAAGAGAGGACTGTGAGATGATCCGGGCTTAAAAGAGAGAGCAGGTGGGTGCCTCATACATATGGGGTTTAGACTCCAAGTTTATACAGAAACATTTAGGTCAGTCAGAACAAGAAGCTAGAGCTTTTTTATTTGGCCATTAGGTAAGCAATGAAGAGAGAGAGAAGGCGTGATCTACTAAGAGAACAATGTGCACACCATACAGAGCATGTTAAGATATTTTGGAACTAATCATTAGAGATTGTTTTCCGTGATTTGTTATCGTAGCGCAATAATGAGAATGGATATAACTGTTTTCATTTGTACACACTGGTAAGCCACTTGTCACCCATGCAAAAGGGATAGCTCCACCTGAAGAATGCCCAATAGAAATTTGAAGTGATGTCATCATGCTGAAACGAGTCTGCGGTTTCGCGGTATGAGGATTCGGGCTCAGAATTCTAGAGAAACGTGGTAAGAACACGAGGGGAGACCAAAGTAAAACTTAAGGAATGCATTCCCTTTACTACTTCTAGTCCCTTAATAGTGTTATTTTATATGTTTTTTCTAGATATGTTCTCAGCTTGAAAATGCAATACCATCACACAAGCATACAAGTTGACACACAGTATGTACTATTTAACTTGACTGTGCACGTACTAATGAGCAGAAGTTAACATAGTTCAACATTATTTTATGACTCCTCCTATAAGATCATCCTCCAACATATTGGAAACATTGGGAGAGCTTCGAAAGTAGTGATGGATTGGTTTGGTTCCTTCTTGCAGGATAGAACCCAGCAGGTGACACTAGGAGCTTTCCTCTCAGAGTTAATATGCCTGAGATGCAGAGTACCTCAGGGCTCAGCGCTCTCGCCACTGATTTTTAATCTCTATATCCGCCCACTATTTGATATATTGAGGAAACACAGACTAAGATTCCACTGCTACGCTAACGACACGCAGATTTACCAAAGCTTTTGAAAGGATTGACCTGTGCATGCGAGACATAAAAAAATGGATGCATGTAATCAGCTGCAGCTCAACGCAGCCAAAACAGAAGTAATACTATTTGGACCGAAGAAAAAAAGGAGAGACGAAGAACAAAATATAACACTGCAAATCCTGGGTGAAGAAATCCCGTTCTCAGTGAAAGTGAGAAATCTGGGGTGCATATGGCAGGAAAATCTGGCCAGTGAAGCCCAGGTAGGGGCCAAAGTAAAAGCTGTGTACTACTCCCTGTGTATGCTGAGAAACGTTCTCCCCTTCATAGCAACCGAAGACCATGCTATAGTCGTGGGGGCATTGACAAATTCTCATCTTGACCACTGTAATAGTCTGATGACTGGGATCCCTGTGAAACAGATGATGAGACTTCAGAGGGCCCAGAATGTGTCAGTTAGGCTAATCGCCCATCTGAGGAAAAGGGACCATGTCTCAGCATCACGGAAAGCCCTTCACTGGCTTATGGTGGAAGATCAAGTTAAGTTCAAGGTGGCATGCCTTACGTACAAATGCTTCCATGAACTTGCACCTAACTATCTGAGCGCTAGAATTCACCACTATCAGCCATCCAGAGATCTCCGGTCTGGAGACAAACTACTGATGGATACCCCTCGGACTAAACTGATCTCGAAGGGGGGCAGAAGGTTCTCTGTGTTTGGCCCCAAGTTATGGAACCAACTACCAATGGCCTTACGGTCATGTCCATCGCTAGAAGGCTTTAGAAAGGAACTCAAAACCTTCCTATTTAAGGGATCCAAAGAGGCAGGGGCGAGAACAGTGTCTTAGAGCTAAAGGGTGAAGACACCTCAGTTTTTGCTATTACCAAATCTTAGGGGTTTTTGAGAAATTACCCCTGTTGTTTATCACTGCTGTTGCATACCTTTCAATAACTAACCTTTTCATCAGCTATTATATTGTCAGTTATGAGCACATCCAACCACAGGATTATTTCTCACACTCATTAATACTATTTTATCCTTTGGAGTGCTGCATTCCCTTTGGTGATAAACCTGTAATGAAACATGGCTCAATACTTACAGAACAGAGATGAGGATAGTGCTGCCCTTTTTGCACCACGTGGCACAGATAGTAATCCTTTCAGAAATGCAATGAACAGAACTGAAAACTTGGCTCAGAAATTCATCAAATTGGAACGCCTTTGCAAGAAGGAAATCAATAAATATTGGGAACAGGTTTCTCTTAAGAATTACCTCAAACAAAATAACATTCCTAGAGGACTCAGAATATTAATTTTCTCAGATTTTACACATCAGGATGACCAAGATTTGGCATCAGATTGGGAACTATGTGACTATGAGTTCTGAAAATATGATGAAAATTCTAGTAAAACATGCAGAACGTGAGCATGTCAGAGTAACTCTAGAAATTGAGCAAATAAAAAAAGAAATTTCAGATATGCCTAATCCATCCACGTCTAAGGATAAAAACTATGAAAAGATGCATACAATCCTAGGAGAGTACCAAGATGACATAAAACTATGCACATTTCGGAAATTCTATAGAAATGAAAAGGACTATATTAATAACAGAGTATATACTTTTTAAGCCAAATATGATGCAGATCAATCTTTAATCAAAACTCCCACAGAGTCACCCGTAACTTCAGATGCGGATTCCGAATCAGAACCAGGTGCAATTAGTACGGGTGACAGAGATCAAGCTTCTACCTCTGATGAAGTACGACACACCAGAAAAGAGGTTTTCTGGCTGAAATTAAAAGGTATAAAAAGGGCAACCTACCCAGTCATAATCCCATTTACAAACAGGTACGTTTTCAAAAGCCTTTCCCTTTAGGCCAGAATATTTCAACAACTCCAACAACCTCAAAGGAAGAAGAGGAAGAGGAGTGAGGAAGAGAGGGAAACGAAGATATAAGCAAAAGATTCACGAGATCCAGTCTCAAACACACCAAGCAGAAACCGATTCTCAAAACTTAGTCATACATTTATCTAACAAACAACTGTCTCAAACGCAAATAACTGTTCTCAACTAAAGCCTCTCCTTTGCACCCAGTGTGGCATCAGACATGACGGAAGTACAAATTGACTTATATAAATTTACCAGAAAACTAAAACCTAAAAAATTCTTTCACAATAAACCAGTCTTTTTCAAACCTCCGATTAGCCTACCACCGATCAGTACCAGGAGTATTCAAGAAATTGAAAATATTCATGTTCTTTAGGTTGATATTTAGTTATTTATAGATCCATATGCCCTGAGGACGGGCCGGAAGGGTTGAAACACGTGTTGGCGTTTTCTGTTGGCACTTTATGCTTTCAATTATTTCTGGAATCACAACTTGTGAAGCTTATGTTCAAATGTACACACTGTATGACATACGTTGCCTAATAATTACATATGAAACAATAAGTGGCTACGTTATAGTTTCTTTCTTTTTCTAAACATTCTTTATTTCATAAAGTGGTTATTCATTTGAAACTGGTTGGAAGCGCAGACAGAGAAGACACCAGAGTTTTTGCTATTACCAAATCTAAGGGTTTTTTGAGAAATTACCCCTGTTGTTTATCACTGCTGTCGCATACCTTTCAATAACTAATCTTTTCATCAGCTATTATTTTGTCAGTTATGCGCACATCCAACCACAGGATAATTTCTCACATTCATTAATAAAAAGATAGCATTATAGTTAACATTCCGCGCCCGAATGCGGTTTAGTCTGCCTGGTGCGCATAAGAAATAATGAAAATCAAATCAAATTATATTTTAGATGCAGAAAATAAATACGAATAAGTCATATAACTTCACTGTGATTACCAGTGTAAAGATCATTCTTTCATTATAAAAATTGACCTGGGATAAGTGATAGGTGAGTCCCTATAGCACACATCTCATTGGTAACCCAGATTTGTTTAGACAATCACCCTGCTACCTGTACTTAGTCTATAGCTCTGAGCACAGTGTCCCGTCATATTTGATGTTGGACTTGAGGAAGGCACATGAATAAGAAACGCTGAAACGTTTTTTACGTAGTCCCTGTCCTGAAATACATAATGGGCCTAGTTCACAGGGCATTTGTCAATGGGTTTGCGCCATTATAAAATGCTTCTGTGAAGTCGGTCCAATGTGTTTTTCACAGTATACATTCATTTGCTGTGAAATATGCTTGAAGATAAACTATTTTTGTTAAAAATAAAGAAATAAAGAAATAAATCACACCCAAGTCAACGTTGAGTCTTCAGAGTACTGAGTATGACGTTGCCTAAAAGTCCATACATTGATTGTATACTACAATGTTTATTTGACTTAATGCTTTGATAAAAATGCACTGGGAGCAACGTGCTCCTTAGCTCCGTATTATCCATAGAAACGTAAAGGCTGTTAAAACATGTCAGGGAGTTGCCTCTTTTACGATCAATGAGACGTCGAATTGGGACCTATGCACAACATTATTGTGCTTTTAGGATGATTGCTATACATATCTATTACATATTTGGAACATGTTTTGTACTGTGTTTTACGTGTGAGAATATATGTTTTAGAGAGTTTGTGAGAGCAATTGGTCAGTATGACGATCAGTTTGAATACTGACCATAACAGGTTGAGAACGAAGACATAAGGTTTGATGTAGCAGATCCCATCAGGACATGTTATTTGTTTAGGGCACTGTCTAGACTTCCTGTGTTTAAAAAGTGCCAATAAATAAGGCAACAACCTAAACGCTGACATTGTGAATCTTTTATGAAGCATAAACCTTCTAGGCAGGCCCAGGCCTCGCTCCTAAGCACTCTGGGCCTGACACAGGATCGGGTTATGATGGAGATTGTACACTGGGACCCCCAACCGGCCCATAGAGCGGGGGTTTGCCCAATAGCACTTTAAGACAAGATAGCAGCACCCGTGAGATGGACGGGGGTGCAGATTAATACTCCAACACCAAATCAATAATGACAACTCAACGGTTTGGCAAAGCGAGTCTGTTTAATGACAAGTACAAAAAACGGGAAGTCTCATGAATATCAGCGGATGTGTGATCTTCTCTCTCGCTTCACAAGTCCAACGAACGTCATAAAAAACATAACATTTATACTGAAAACTCTTCATTACTGACATTTAACGCTTAAAAGTTGGCATGCAATTCTATTGGTTCTAGAAAGGTAACTTTAATATAGGTACTACAGCTGTATATGGTAACGGAGTAAGGGGATTGGATAAAGGGGATGCTGTCAGGTGGGGCATCTAAGCCCTTCCTTCAAAATGGCTACTGTAAACATCACTAAAAGTACAATGCCCCATTGGTTCTACTAACTATAGGACCCTTGATTACTTGGTCCACTATGATTGGGTTGACATCAACCCCACTTACACTTTTCCACTTTGCTTAGCAGCACGCAGAATGGTCGACAAGGTGCAGGGTGGCCCCTAGCTCCCCCGGCCTTCCTCCAATTAATGTTACAATCAATCATCACTTTAGTGGCCATGTGTCAATTATTTCACTGTAGTTGGCCTCGAGACTGCATCTCTGTCTGGAAAAATTCTGATATCTTTGCCTGGCCCACTTCCATGCGTAGGTGTGAAAGTCTCACTTCTTCTCACTCAGCTGGTCACATTATTCAGACACCGTGATTTTGCCTCTTCTTCATGTAATTTGTGTATTTGATTTTCGTTTCACCCACCACCTGACTTCAGTTTAATATCGTGACCTTTCTGAAGCAGGATATTCTGTTCTTTGCTTCAATTAATTGTAGCTACTGTTCATCTCTTTTAACTGATGCATCCTTGGCTTTTCTGGCACGATTTGCCTCAGCTGAGTTTCGTTTCTGCCGCTTATTCTCGGTTTGCTAAATATGAAGCTCTCCTTGTGTGGCCTTTAGTAACCTTTGGTTGATTCTGCATCTTGTGCAAAGTGGAATTACACTTATATAACGTGCTTCTTTTGAGGTAGATATGTATAGGTGGCCCTTGCCGCAATCTGTCTTCTACTAAGCATAGCAAGCCTCACAATTTTCTTAGCTTTCTTGCTGTTCCAAGCATATGTACATGTGTAAACTGGTTGAATAGCTTCATCATGATCATGGCATAAGCTTCTTACATTTGGCATCGTCCTTTCACTTAAGGTTCACGATGTCCCTTGTCCATGGCGTTTCATCTCTTTATGTCATTCTCTGGTCGTCATACCTTCTATATGTGAGTCAGTTCAGGTTCTTGTGATGTCACCATTTGTCTTCCATTAAGACCTTTTTGGCTTCTTCATGGACTGTACTTAGACGAAATTCATTTTGTTTCATTGGTTGATATGGTTTTCTCAATGGGTACTTTACTGTCCATGGTTTCTTAGGTATGGGTATTACAATAGGTGCTGCTCTTCTGAAAGGTACTGGACAGAGACCCATTGCGGCTCTCTGCTGGTAAATTTGCTCATCATACATCACATATTTCAGCGTGAACGTTGCTGGTACTTCAAAATGGACATTTGGAGTGCAGGCTTTACTTGGGACCTCCTCTATACTCCCCCCTCTGGGCGAGTCATCAACCACTTTCGCCTCTTTCTTTGGATCCATCTTCTTTTGTTCCTCTGTATCCAACTTCGCTTCATCACCTGGGTTCATTCTTTCGTCATCTTCTGGGTCTATACATGATGGTCTGAAGAAATGTCTCTTTGGGGTCCATATCTATATGACTCCTTTTAAACTTCCTGCTATTCTAACGTGTTCATTCTTGTTCCATGTCATCAGTTGACACTGTCCATTTGGGCTGCAGTAAATCCATCTTCTCACATAATTTCTATGCTTCCTGGGATGTAGAAGCTTTGTTCCCTCTGGTACATGAATGCTGGCCTTCACAAAGTCTCTTATTTCTTCGTCAGTCAGGTCTTTGGGCTTCCATCCTGGCTCAACATCAATCATGATTTTCATCCCTATAGCTTTTTTCGCAGTTTTCTGATACTGAGAGATTATTATCTTGATTACACAAAATCCAAGCAATATCATCACTAGCAGGGCTCCTAGGAGCTTGAATGCATCTGCCATCAATTGTGGAACCCATGAAAATAGTGATCTAAACCAACTGACGTCGTCCACGTCTTCAGTTTCATCGATCATTTGATTCTGTAGTTTTGTCAGCATACCTATGGCTTCTGTTAAAGTTCCATTTTCTTCGTCATGAGATGGTATAAATGTGCAACATGATTCTCCAATTTTTGCACAAACACGTCCATCCATAGCTGTGATCATGTCAAGTACATATCTGTTCTGGAGAGTCATCAGTCGGATTGCCCTTAACTCTTCTTTAATTGCGTTGAATCCTTTTATGGTCCTGTTGATGGTTTACAGTAACTCCCATCTAGTTATCTGTAACCATTTAGTATTTGCTCCTACTTGAAATCTTGGCATGAAGATTGTCGTGAACACTGATGAGGTGAGGATGAACAGCCTGTGTTCATACAGGATCACATGAAAAGCTTCTTCTGATTTGGCAGAAAAGTAGTTCTCTCTCTTTATTCGGTTCATCATTTCCACAGATCTCTTCTTTCTCAGGTGAGCATCCGCTTTTGGGAAACTGTCAATTTTCAGGTCACTTTTTGGGATCACCAAAGCCAGAACACGGACATTCACTATTGTGCATATACAGCCCCAGTTTCTCTGCAGTTTGATGTATGCTTTGGATCCGCATGCCCGGTAATGGTCGATAATTACTGAAGTTCCATGCACCATTTCTGGAGCATCAATGATTTGTCCACAGTTCTGATTCACTCCCATCTTCCGAGAGCGATTATTCCTGAAGCACAATTTTAAGCTTTCCAGTGGTACTATCTACAGGGGTCCTCCTCTGTCCTCGACCCATGTTAGCAGTTTTGCAAGTTTTGGCCATAATGGCTTGCATATCCTTTATGCGTTTTCAATTGCTTCTTTGCAGGCTCCAATGACCATCAATGCTCTGCAAATCACTACTCCTTTCTCCCATTCCTCTGCTGAAAGCACTGTTCCCCATTTGGCCTCTGTTCTTCCAACTTCGAGCCTCTTCTGGAGTTTTTCCCTGTACATTTATCTTTTTATTTCCTTCTCTTTTGATGTCTTCTCCTTTAACTCCAGGCTTCTCATATCTGATAACAATGTGTTTTGTCTTTCCATTGTTTCTTGTTTTTATGTCCTGGACATAATCATCTTCATTTGGATCAGTTGCTTCAGTTGCCCATTTCAGTGAAGCATCACTTCACATGAACTGGCCTCTGGTCTTGCACGTTGCTACGTGTGATAGACAGTGTGCTGTCTGGACATCAATTTCTACAGCTACAATGATCTTTGACTTCCCCATGCTGTAAGGTAGGAGTGCACAAACATAGCATTCCCACTCTGAACTTCGTCTTCCAACTTCTTTCATGTGTTGGTACCAGATGTTGTTTCCCAAATGTGCTGTGCTGTCCAAGTAATCGTTTAGTTCACTGTCTGTCCTTGCATGTTTCTCTTGATTCTTAAGGTTTTCATGTAGTTTGCTACAACTACACCCCTGAATGCATGTGTATGGCTTCTTCTTGCTGGAGGATTTTCAGGTATCCTGATCCATGATGCAGGTACCTTCATCTGTGCCAGTCGAGTGGAGGAAAGTTTGGCAATTCTTTTCATCTCCTCTTGCATTCTTTTTCTTTTGTTTAAAAATGTCCATATCCACTCTGCCATTGGTCCAGTATATAGCTGTAGTGTAGAACTTGTCAATGTTGTCTCTGTTGGTTTATTCACCAACTCCTCTTGTCTCTTCAGGAGCTCAGCTTACTTCACATGACTCTTAACTTCACTACTCGTGGAGCTTCTCATTGTTGGTACTCCAACCTTCCTGTCTTCTTTGGCATGTGGTTCTGTAATTATTGACACTAGACCTGGTGTGTGCATTCATCGTTTGCGTGCGTGTAGTTGTCAGTAACCTTCTTTCATTCTTACTCTGCCGCCCCTGTCTCCGGCGTTTCAATTTGTTTGTTACCATAAGTGTGTGTGTGTCATTGCTAATCACATCCATCTCAAGTTCATTCATTCCACCATCAGACCTCCTAGGGACCGGAATGACTATGTAAGGTCTGGGTGCCTTTGTAGGCTTAATGCGTGCATCATTAGGTGAGTGTACTGGAATTGGAACGCTTTGTACACCAATAAAAAATGCAGTTCTAATCGTCAGTGACAGTAAAACAATGATGAATATAATGCATAAATACATAATACCCCTGTAGGTCAATCTGCAGTATTTAGTTCCGGAAAAATACGATTGTCTCTCATCCTGAGGGAGGGCAAGGTTGCTACTTTGAATCCCCATCTCGATCATCTGTTGAAAGATACTAACTTTAATACACTCTTAGACAATATTATTTCGTGATTCTGCTGGTTCTGTTTGTGTGTTGCAGGTGCTAAAACAATTGCCCCTCTTTGCCTGAAGAATGGATTGTCTATTGTCTCTGGATACAGTTTCTTTTTCTAAGTATGAGGCGATGTCAAAATCAGGTAATAATTCAGCAAGTCTCTTTATTGTGCATGTTCAATATATATGAGTTCCCAGTTGGTGCCTCTGATTTGCTTCATTCCTGAAGACATGCTGTTTTCTCAGTATGCACAAGTGAAGTCTCTGGTGATACCCTTTCGATCTGTCCCTCGGCGGAAAGTTTAAAATCTTCTCAGATAGTTCTGCTGGTGGTTAGAAAGTTCCACTTGCATCACGATACCATGTAAGAGCATGCTCATCTGCATAGAATTCGCTGGGTCTCTGATGAACGTGAGGACGACAACACTGACAGGTGAAAAAAGACGTTACTCATCAATCTGCTATCTTCTGGTGACAGGGACATTTGTATTACCTTTGCTGCAGTTTGGACTGTTCGGCCCTCACCCACTGTGAACAGTTTCTGCAATTTCGGTGTGCGTGGAGAGCAACTTGGATAACTATTCCATTCAGGATTATGCTTAAATGTTCTATATTTGCTGGGTCTCGAAGAAATGTCAAAACGTCTGTAGTTCTTCCGACAAGATCTGGACAGTCTTCAATTAGGCAAAAGAACAGTACATCGATAAGCCTATTCGCTTCTTCCTCCACTTGGGAAATTTGGTTTTTCCTCACTGTATTCTGGAAGTAGAAGGAACTGCTCGGCAATTACAGTAAGCAGCCTCCGTATAGTCTTTTCGTTTTCAGGATCTTGAAGAAAGTCAGTGATACTGGTGAGCCTCCCCACGAGTGACGGGTATGATCGTAACACTAGATCAAAATATGTTAACACATCCTTGGTGATGTTGCTACTGTGGGACACCATAAGTCATTCTGAACAAAGTCTCTGTGTTGAAAGAATCTGGATACTGTATTTTCTTCCAATTTATGTGTCCTCGATCAAAATTTGGCATACTATTTTCTTGTCAAGTCTTCAGTGTGCCTTAGTCCAAAGGTCGAAGTCAACAGACTAATTTGTGGCTTACACATGCAATGTTCTTCTTCACCCTGCAGCTAGGATGCACAGAGTGTCCATTTTTATGTCCTTATCCCCTTTTTTGCTCAGAGGAATGTTCAAAATAAGGCCACAACTTTGCACAAAAAGTTCTGTGTCTTTGCTTTGCTGCTGGTCATGCGTCCTTCTTCCTCGTCATGGATCTCGTCTGCACATGCTGTGGTTCTTCCCCATCGTCCGTAGTTTCTTCGCGTTGGGGTACAAGCAGGGGGCCTTCTCCGATGTATGGCTTGATGTCACCCAAAAAAGATCCAAGCTCTTCTTCCTTGCAACTTCACTGCAGAGCGAGTGCAGTCTTCCACTGTAAAGGGACTGTTAAACCTTGGCTCGTCCCACTTTTTCCTTGTGTGGTTCTTCACCAGGACGGTGTCTCCAGGGAAGATTGATGGAATATGTAGGCTCTGAGCTGTCCCTGCAGTAGTATCTCCTTCTGTGTTCCGTGCTGCCCTGCACCCTTTTCATCGTCGCTGCAGCTGGCCTGAAATTACAGTAAGACAATATGTCATGCAATTCATGTAATTTTGCATTTCAGACCCTAAGATTTCTCTTGTCAGCTGTGCATCACATCTAGCTCTGTCTCGGGGTGTCAGGGGAGTGCGCATCCTTCTCCCTGTTGCTATTTCGTGCCACGTAAGATGATGGTCAGAACCAGGCTGGCTTCTGAGTACATACAGTACCATGGGAAGGCAGTGTAACCATACCTTTCTTAGAGTAAGCTTCAACTTGGCTATCCTTTCTTTTAACCAGCCATTGAGCTTCACACATATACCGTTACCTTGCGGGTGATACGCCGATGAGAACTTGTGCTTTATACCAAGCAACAAGCTAATCTGTTCAAAAACTTCATTTACAAAGTGAGTCCCTGTCATGACCACTGTGAGGGGGCACAGGTTGTGCCACAAGCAGGCTCTCACCAGAACCCTGAGGGCCTTAAAACCACTGCAAAAGAGCTCCTCGAGCCAGTCCTGGCACCTTTGGCACCAGGCTCATATGTAAGAAGGAGGAGCTGTTCAAAGTAGGTCCCATTTATGTACATAGGCCTTTAAATCCACCTTGGAAGCACTCACAAAGTCTAGTTCTAAGAACCAAGCCATGCGGTCTAGTGTTTTGGGTGTGGCAGTCCTGGAACTACGTTCCCTGGTACTACTTTACCTGGGCTATATAAACCACACCCTGACTGCAGAACACGCTTCGTGTTATTCTGCAACCAGCAGGGTGACGCTCACCGTGTCTAGCTCCTGGTCTTCAGCATCTTCCTGTAATCCTGCAAGAACAAGAACAAGATTATTCTGTTTTTCCTGAGAAAACACCATCCAGCACTCAGCATCTCAACTGGGCTGCTATCTTTGGAAACCGAGAGAAGAAGAAACATCACTCACCTGTGAGTACTAGCTAAAGGACTTCCGGCGAACTTCAAACATTGCGACCTGCAACAACGAGAAAGGCAAAAAACAATATTAGATGCGCGCTTCCAAAACATCTAATTCCATCAGTCTTACCTGAATTCCATCGCGCTATGCCACGCTTCCATCCGGAGAAACACAGCAACATCTTCAAAGGAAAAGAGACATATTCAGGTTCGCTTTCAATATTAAACAACTGCACAGCGCTGTACTTACCTTAACGGGTTCCGGGCGCCTGTTTTTCATAATGCTCTCAACCACTTGCAGCACCACAGCGGCCTGTAAGGAGAAGAAAAAGAAAACACAGTTTAGCTTTAAAAGACAATAAAGGCGCTCCACTTCGCACTTTCTCTTACCTAGAAACGTGCCTCTCCCTCTGATACGCCAGCATCAAGACCTTTGCACCTGAAAAGAAGGAGAGAAAGACATTAACTAATTCCCACCATAAACAGAACAAAGACTTACAATTAACAAACCTACCTGCCTACCAGCAGATTCTTGGTCACAGCAGGCCTGGGCCCAAGGAAGGCGTACTGCACCAGTGAAGCAATTCAGGCAGCTCGCCAACAAACGTCAAGCGCCCCTGCACAAGAAATGCAGGACGGATAGCTCACCCTACAAATAACTAAGATTCATTATTTAGCACTGGGCAAATGCACATCCAGGGTTCCAGATCTCAGACATTTCCAGACGACCCCGGGGATATCAGGTGAGCGTAACAGTCCCAATATCTGATCTCATGACTTCACATACTCCCCACCTGGGAAATACCTCTCTCACTAGAAATTTGGCCACACAGGTACAGTCTGGGTGTGTACATGGACCTGCTTCCATCCATCTAGAAAATGGACACAACAATTAGATACCTGTACCCGTTACATACTTGAATCATATCGACGTAATCGACATGCAAGGGCTGAAAAGGTCCATTGGGCCTTGGGATGACTCCTCTAATTACTTTTAGTGTGTGCCCAGCCATGAACTGTTGGCAAACTATACAGTTCACCATAACAAATGCAACCTGCTCTGCTAAATTCGGTTTGAACCAGTCTATTTGTAACAGGGCTATAGGTATCACTGGTTTACCAGTGCTGTCTTGTCTCCACAAGCTTTCGGAGGGGTTTAAAGAACACCCTCCCCACTTCTAAAGGTTCTTTTCCTCCTGTGATGCCTCCCCTTGGAGTTCCATTAACTGTGTTTGTCCCATGTTATTGTAGCTTTCAGGTTCACTCCGTGCGACAATCATTTTTTCATTTACATTAGTGACTTCCCCATCCATGATCGTCTCGCTCTTGTATGCCATAGGCTTGGCTTCTGTGTCTGCTGCTTGATTTCCACGTGAGATAGAGTCTGTCCCCTTTGTGTGGGCGGCGCCTTTCACGACCGCTTTCCCACTGGGAGCTGTAGTGCCTTGATGAGCCTATCTAATAGGGCTGCGTGCTGTACTGGCCTCTCATCCGCTCAGAGGTAGCCCTTCCTCTTCCAGCACGCTAAGCTTGCATGTACTGTTGCTGTCACATAGGTGGAGTCACTGTACACCGTTACTTCCTGGTCTGCGTGATTCTCAATCATGAGTATCAACGCCAATAATTCTGCAGCCTGTGCTGAATAATGAGATGGCAATCGTGCACTAAGAAGCACTCAAAACTCTCCATTTGCTGTGTGCTTCATCACAGCAGCGCCTGTACATCTTTGCCCATCATTTTGATCGACTCTCATGGAACCGTCAATGAAGACAATTTCTCCTTCTGCCAATGCCTTTTCTTTTACTCTGGGAATTTCATCATGGAATTCTTCATAATTTGCAGAGTCATGTATTGGCTCTCCTTCAGTGACTGGTTCTGCTATGAACATAGCTGGATCCACTAGCTTGCATCGAACTATATTAATCAATGGATTCAATATAATCACTTCACAAGCCGAAGCTCTCTGAGATGTCAATGTGCCCTTCGGTTTCTCTAGAATAGCTAATAGCGAATGCTCGCCATACAACGTCATTGAACAGCCCATCACAATGGTTGTAGCCTTCTCTATGGTGAGCCCTTTCGGCAGCTAAACTTTGTTCGCAAGGGAAATGGCCTCTCATCACTGGGTCCAAATTTCCACTATAATATGGCAGGGGCTTGTACCCTGTTAGGGAGAATTCTCTCTTTAGGCTGAGTTTCCTAACCTAGTGAGTCCCCCAGCAGCTTTGCTGGATTTCTGGAGTTTGTTTTTTTCTCCTGCCAAGAGTGAGACTCTTTTTTCTCCCACTCTTGGACATGATTTATGGTGTTCCTTTGACTGTTAATGTGTTTTATGGGCTATGGGGTCCTTTACTCCATAGGGTCTCATGTGTTTTTACTTTGTGTGTTACACAGCACCCTCTGTGCAGTGACACAGGGGTGTCATAGTGACACCCCACCATAGACTCCATACCCTGGACTGACTACTGTCTCCCAGGGCATGTAAAGTCACCATTGGCTTTACTAGTCCCAAATTATTAACAGAAACCAGTACAAACCATCATATTGTGGACATACTGGTCGGGGCAATTCGATGGCCCCGGGGTCTGTTAGTCGAGGGGGCACGTCTCCGTCCCCCCTGATCGAGTTTTGGCTGGTGGCAGTGGATACTACTTTTTATATTCGACCGCGAATATATCCCTATGGGATTTTACCATTGTTTGAGGCAACCAACTTTAATTATTTAATTCTCATAGCCTCGAACATACCTCCGGTTGGTATTTTTTGTCAGGACTCGGTTCTAAAATGGCGTTTGTGTTCTCTTCTGTGACTCCAACCCAAGTCGAGCCCTGTGTTCCACTTTTTGGCGGGCTTCTCCACAGAAGCCTCCAAAAGTGGTGCCACTCTGGGTACCACAGGTGGTGTGGGAGGGGGTTTAGGCACCCTGGACTGAGTTACCTTGGTAACACAAGTCGCACTCTTGTGTGATTGGCCCAAGTGGTGAGCCGGCCGGCTCACCACTTAGCATGTTTGATTGACAGCTAGGCTGAGTGAATGGGGGTGTGCTGCATAAAAGCAGGGCTCTGGGGACTGGAACTTCAGAAGTCGCCACAGGACCTGAGAATCCGACGAGGGAGAAGCTGAGCCGACCTACCACGACGACACCACCGGTGGAGCCCTGCGGAACCGACTCACCACTTCCCGACGACAGAGAAAATCTCCCGGCTGGAGAGGCTTCTTCCCCTGACTGGTGGGCACAACCAGTTTACCTTCTTCTCTTCGCACCCCAAACCGGCTTGTGGTTGAATTGCCCGTGCCGAGCACCCCGGCAACCGGATAACCACTTACCTCTGGACCGCGAATCAAAGGACCGCTCCTTTTACCTGAGAAACTCTGCGGCTGGTTTCTTCCCTGGCAGTGCAACGGACTCCTGTCTTTCTCCCCGACGAGATCCTCTCTTCCCCCGGACGAAGCACCGACTTGCATCCCCTGCCAGGAACAACTGCCCCCGCTGGAGTATTCTCACCACTTTAAGGTACCGTGTCCGCCAGGCCTCCCTTTCTAAAGATTGCTACAAGGTAATAATAACCCCTTAACCTTCTGGACTGGGCTGGCCACCTTGATCTTCTAACTTGTCCCTTTCTTTGGTCCAACTCTTTTTTTGAACCTTTTCAAGACTTTTGTGCACTGCAACCGTGTGACCTTGGACACATTTCGTTTGATCCTATTAAAGTGGATCCGGCCTACTGACTCTAAACTCACGGTGTTACTTTGCCTTCCTCTCTTGTTGTGTTCGTGAAAAAGTGTTGGGATTGGTTTCAATGTATTCTCTGTTTTTCTCTCCCTTTTAAAACAAATTTCTAGAGTGCCATCTGCGTTAAGCGCTCACCGCTGTCTGAAAATAAGTGGGGATTTACTTAAGACTTGTCTAATATTCTTCTAAGGGAGTGTATATCTTTTAGTGACCGTGTTTTTGAATTGCTTACTATTAGTGCCTGTGTGTTTTTCTAGATGTGGTTTTAAATAAATAATTATATCTCTTTTACACCAAGCCCTGGTCAGAGTTTACTTGTTCTACTGTGTTCTTTTGACCTATTGTGAATACTCTGTATACTGCCTAACTCTTCTTGAGGGAAGTCTGACTGCTCAGCCACAGCTACCAAGTGAATCTGTGTGGTACAGACTGCTACCAAGTGGGTTTACTGCCAAACACCTGTAGTCTTAAATCTTTTGCAGTGGACCCGGAGGGAACTGCACAGGTTTTTGCCTAACATACCCCAATGTGGTTCTCTATGTGAGTACTTGTTATCTTACCTGGTCTCTGCGGAGGCGTTGGGGCACGGTTGCAGCCCTCCCTGAACTTGAATCACCCCTTTCAAGACTCTCCCTAAGTAGAAAAGCTGTGGGCGGTGGTATGAGGTGCTACTGCTCCTGTGTGGAGATAACAGTGTGTGAGTGCGCCAATCTGTGATTGTTGTACCTCTCGAACCCTTCACTTCAAGGTACAGTTTCTGTGAGCGTACACCGGCCCATAAAGCTCACCGTCCTGCTACTTCTGGCAGGGGCGAGTCGAATGGGATCTAGTTCCTTCACTGATCCCTGATAAGGATTAATTCAATCCAGCTGCGACTATGCTTCTCCTTATGATTGGTAAGTCTTTCTTGAGCTATTGTGATGCTGTTCGTTCGGTTTACTGTCTTTATATGTTGCTCCTATTCTACTTCTGTTTTCTTCCCTTAGATGGAAATGCAGCCTTAATGCAGCTGTGAGACGCGAGACGCGGCCCGATGGAAGATGGATGCTACCACAATGTTTGACAGCAGGTAAGATATGGTTTAAGGAAAAGCGCAAAGCATGGCAAAGCGCAACCTTAAATTGACTGTTTTTACGAAGTTTAACCGTGTCTTCTGTTTTTTCCTTGCAGGCGCTGCTGTCGACGATGGAGCATGTCGTGCTGCGGTGCCCAGATGAAGATTTCGGTGTTCCAGAATTTGTAAAGATGAATACTTGGTTCGCCGAAGAGATGTACAGATAAGAACAGCTCTCCCCAGTTGGTAAGTATGCTGGCAGGAAGAAGGATGTCCAGGAAGCAGGATCTCCAAAGGTAAGTTTGACCTCAGGGGACGGTGAGCGTTACGCTGCTTGCATGTGCAGAATAATGCAAAGCGAATGTCTTGAGGATCGGGACAGCTTATATAGCTGAGATTGTGGGCACGCCCATTTGGGCCAGTTTACGAGCCACATCCTGCCACTCCTAGAGAGTGAGCACATGCAAAGGCAATACATTAGCAGCCACACCCAAGAATACACTTGGGGCTGCTTAATGGATGGAATGTTCAAGGTTAATGCATCTGAAGTGCTATGTCCATAATAAAAGCTTTTTGGTGTTAAATGGATGTTCTTGTTTACTTTTGTTCATGAGCCTGGCACCAAAGGCGCCAGGACAGTGTCCACCGAGGTCTCCTGTGCATGTGACCCCTGCATGCCTGTGCCCCTGACTTCATGACCATGACAGCACTCCCCCTCAAGGCCCCTCTCAAGGGTAGTTCTCCTCCCGGTCCTGGTTTGGTGGGATTATTGAGATGGAACTGTCTGATTAAATGTGAAGCATGGACGTGCTCAATGGGTTCCCAAGTTCGGTCTTGAGGTCCGTAACTTTTCCAGTCAATTAGGTAATACAATTTTGATTGAACCACCTTGGACTCCAGGATGGATTTGACTTCATATTCTGGTTCTCCATCTATTACTTCTGGCTCTGGCGGAGAACCAAGCCATGCATTGGATTTCGTGGGTTTGATGAGAGAGACATGAAATACGGGGTGAATTTACATGTGAGATGGTAACTCCAATTTCATGGCGACAGGATTGATTATGGACATTATAGTATAGGGGCACAGGTATTTTGGGCGGAAAGCTCTTGGCCATTTCAGGGGAATATATTTGGATACTAACCACACCTTTTCTCCAATCTGGTAGGCTGGAGCTTCCTTCCGATGTCGATCAGCAAACTGTTTTTGTCTTCCTTAGCCTTGGTCAGATGTTCTGTCGCCTCCTTAAGAACCTGAGTGATGGTTTTATGCAAGTTCTTTATGGCTGGCATTTCCAGGGTATCGGGTGGATCAAATAATGATGTCCTCGGATGTCTTCCATGCACAGTGTATAATGGAGTTTGTCCTGTGCTTGTGTGAACTGAGTTGTTGTGTGCATACTCAGCTATGCAGAGTATATTTTTCCAAGAATCCTCGGACTGTTGCAACATACATCCGAAATATTGCTCTGAAGTTTGGTTGGTTCGTTCAGTTTGAGTGTGCGGGCTTGTGGACAACCGGAGATCGATTTTTGCAATCATACAACACTTTCTCTGAAAGGCAGAAACAAATTGAGTTCCGTGATCAGATACTAATATTGATGGAAATCCATGCAATCAAACTATTTGCTCTAGGAACACAGAAGCAAGAGTTGACGCAGTTTGGAGTCCCTTCAGAGGGATGAAATGGGCCATTTTGAAGAATAAATCCACAACAACTAATATGGTGTTGTATCCATTGCAGGGCGGAAGATCTTTGATGAAGTCCATCGACAGGGTATGCCAAGGTGCTGGCAGTACTGTTAGGGGATTTAGTAAGCCAGAAGGGTTCTGTTGTACACACACCGCAGGTTTAAATAAATTGGGCAATGTCTTTTCACCAGGTTGGCAACCAGTAGTTTTGTTTTACCTTAGCCTGAGTTTTGCCTATTCCTGGGTGTTCTTCCAGTAATGAATTGTGGTAATTTGTCATGATTTACTTTTGCAGTTGTTGGTCTTGAAAATACTGTAGATTGTCTTTGATGCTGCACTGGTCACCTTTTAAAAGCCATTCCTGTTGTGTTGATTGATCCATCAGGGATTGCAAACTGGTTCTTTGGTCATACACACACGTGGTGGAAGCTATTCTGGTTTGAATCCTTTCCTCAGGAATTATGGCCACGGGGTCGGATGCTGTCAAAGCCTCTTTTTCTTCACTCATGCGTGATAGAGCGTCTGCTTTCCCATTGCGTACTCCAGGTCTATAAGTGATAATAAAAACATATTCCGTGAAAAAGAGAGCCTAACGAAGTTGACGCGCGGATTGAGCTTTGTTGGTTTTCAAGTGTTGCAAGTAACGGTGGTCCGTGATGACAGTGACCGTATGTCTCGTTCCAAGAAGTTAATGTCTCCAGGCCTTAAATGCTGCTTTAATCGCCAGTAATTCCTTATCTGTAATTGCGTAGTTCAACTCGGGGGCTGAAAATTTGCGGGACTACAATGCAACAGGGTGTAGTTGTCCTGTTTCAGGGTCTAGTTGTGACAATACCACTCCCATGGCTATTTTTGAAGCATCTGTCTCAACTATGTAAGGTAGGTCTGGTCGTGAGTGTTGAAGGACTGGTGCTGTAGTGAATGCTTGTTTCAATTTGTGGAAGGCTTCTTCAGCTTCTGTCAACCAATGGAACTTTTGATTTTTCTTTAACAAGGAGGTAATTGGATGTTCAATTTGTGAAAACCCAGGTATAAACCGACGGTAAAAGTTGACGAATCCGAGCACGCTTTGCACTCTTTTTGCCGATGTTGGTGAGGGCCATTGGAGGATTGTATCCACCTTTCTTATATCTATATGTACGCCTTGTGGTGTGAGCATGAAACAAAGAAACTCGACCTCAGTGACATGGAAAAAACATTTTTACAACTTGGCATACCATTGGTGTTGTCGAAGCTTCTCTAAGACTACCCGGACATGGCCTACATGTTCTTCCATGGAATTTGAGTAGATAAGAATGTTGTCAATGTAAACAAGAGCGCAAACGTCCAGTAGTTCACAGAGTACATCATTCATAAAGAATTGACATGCCGCGGGGCCATTGCATAGCCTGAAGGGCATGACCTGATATGCAAAGAGGCCGTACTTCATGCGGTAGGCCATTTTCCACTTGTCTCCCTCTTTTACTCTAACAAGATGGTATGCTCCTCTTAAATCTTGGTCCAGGAGCTCTGGTATAAGTGGTAAAGGATATCGATTTTTTACTGTGATCTGATTGATGGCTCTATAGTTGATGCAAGTTCTTAAATCCCCCTCCTTTTTGGCACGAAGAATAAGGGCGAGGAGGCAGGTGACTTGGACAGGCAAAGGAAACCATTCACCAGGTACTGATCCAGGTAAATTCTAAGATGCTGATTTTCCTGTTCTGTCAGAGCGTAAATTTGGTTGCATGGGATCTGGGCTCCGGGTACAAGATCTATTTGACAATCATAGGGTCTGTGCGGAGGCAGAACGTTGGCTTGCTCTTTTTTGAATACATCCTGGTAATCTTGGTATTCTAGCCGTAAGAAGCTGTTGAAGCCTAACAAGATTCCTTTCTTCGGTTTCAGATTGGTGTCATCTTTTTGTAACATGTGTCATCACAATCAAGATGAAATGTCAGAACTCGTTTTCGTCAGTCGATCCTAGGATTGTGGGTCTCCAGCCACAGCATTCCCAATATCTTCTGGAACTGAGGAGCACCGATGCGAAAGAAAGCAATGTCCTCTTGATGCCCGTCCTGACACAGAAGCTTGACTTTCTCTGTGTATTGTGTCACCGGGCCGGATGATAGCTGAGAGCCATCCACAGCAGTGACGTTTTTTTCCGATTTCTGCTTCTGTCGGAGAGGAAGGCCTATTTGGAGAGCCAAATCTCAGTCAATGTAGTTACCCACAGCTCCACAATCAATGTATAGGCATGTATTTTTGATGGTTGCTTGTGATTCACCAAAAGCACTGGAAGGACTAGATGTGAGGTCTGTACGGATTCCTTTTTCATGCTCGACAAGCGACCCCTACGCTTGCCGGGCATTGGAGTTTCCAGAGTTCTGTTCTTCTTCATCAGTGTTGTCTGTTGCCCCAACCGTTTTCTTGGGTGGTTTTACCGGGCAGTCACAGAGGAAGTGACTTGCTTGTCCACAATATAAGCAAAGCTGTTGTTGTCTTCTTTTTTCCCTTTCTGCTTTGGTGAGGGGACTTCGTAATCCACCAATTTGAATTGGCTCAGACTGTTCATGTGGTTTAGTCTGATTGTCACGAGGTTGTACGTAAACTAACCATCCCTCTGATCTAGCTTGATCCATTTTCCGATTCTGAAACCTATGATCGAGTTGCACCGTCAAGTCTATGTAGTCCGCACACCTCTCAGGGGGATTCCCCACTTGCGCCAACACATCCTTAAGTTCTCCATGTAATGCTCGGTAAAAGAGTGTAGTCCTCTTCTCTTCTGGCTAGTCGGTCTGGGCTATGAGACGGTTGAAGGTTGCAATATAGGTTAATAGATCTTGACTCCCTTATCTAAGTGACAACAACTTGTTGTCCAGAGCTTGTCCTTGAGTATGAGCTGCAAACAATTTCTCCATCTCATGTTGGAAATTCCCAAAGCTCCGGAGTAAAGGGTCATCTTGATTTATCAAAGGTATAGACCAGTCCGCCGCACTACCTCCTAAATACGAGAGTACAAACGTCACTTTGGCTTTGTCATTAGGAAAGGCTCCTGGTCTGCACAAGAAATGAAGGCGACATTGCTTCATAAATACAGCAAACTTGCTTGGGTCGCTGATGAAGCGTTTGGGATGGGTTAGAGGCACTGATCCTGAAAGAATCACCTGAACCGGTGTTGATTGTTGTGATGTGGAAGAATGAGAAGAATGGGTTACTCCAGGCAGTGGAACCTGTCCTGCTTGTGCTTGTAGCATTTGTCTTGCCAAATTGTCAGTTCTTTCTCAAGTTACAATAATATTCCTCCATAATGCATTGGTTTCCTGTCTTGAAGCATGTACTTCAGCCCATAATTCCCCTAGTAAGTGGGCTAACTGATCTGTTTCTGAAGTTTCCATAATGCCCAGGCAGAGAGTATTAGAGGCTTTGCGTTCTGTTACTCTCACCTGGTCTCTGCAGAGGCGTTGGGGCATGGTTGCAGCCCTCCCTGAACTTGAATCACCCCTTCAGGCCTCTCTCTCAATAGAAAAGCTGTGAGCAGTGGTACGTGTTGCTACTGCTCCTGCGTCGAGATAACTCATTTTCAGGCTGCCCTCTGCCACCTCCTCTCCCTCTCTCACCTCTGATTGCCTAACTGCCACTCAAGATTGGTGTTCCACCAATTATCTTTGTCTGAATGCCAGCAAGACGGAGATCCTCCCCATCAGCACACCTTCACCATCCTTTCCCCTCACTCTCTGGCCAGCCTCCATTGGCCCTCCTCCTACCCCCACCTGCGAGGCTAAGAACCTCGTGGTCATCTTTGACTCCACCATTTCCTTCTCCGCCCACATCTCTGAGGTCTCTAAAAAGTCCCATTTCCGACTGCACCTCCTCAGGGGTACTCTGCCTTTCCTCTCCTTCCCCCAGAAGCTCATGGTATCCCAAGCTCTGGTTCTCTCTAGCTTGGACTATTGTAACAGTCTCTTTCTCAATCTACCTGCCTCTACTCTTCGCCCTATGCAACTAATCCAGAACAGGACTGTGTGACTTGTCCTTGGCCTCAAGCCCTGGGATTGTATCTCTCCAGCTCTGAAATCCCTCAACTGGCTCCCAGTGGATGAAAGGATTAAATTCAAAACCCTCTGCATTGTCCAGAAGGCTTTCTGGGGCCTGGGTCCAAAATACCTTCAGCTATCCCTCCGCAAATACCTCCCCTCTCGAGCTCTTCGCTCCTCTACCTCCAACTCCCTCAGGGTCAGTCGTTTTTCAAAGAAACAAGCTGGGGGTAGATCTCTGTCTTCGGCTGGGGCCTCCCTCTGGAATAGCCTCCCTGCCACTCTAAAACGTGAGGAGAACCATCTCCGGTTCCGGAAGCACCTCAGGACCTTCATCTTTTCTTCTGCCTTCGCTCCCCCTCTCCCCTGCTGATCTGTTCTCTCTTGGCACTGTGCACCTGGCCACCCTCTGTCCTTTGGGCCCAGGTACCTGCTCACCCTGCCACCCTCCCGCACTGCCTCTGGGCCCCCCCTTGCACTGGGGTCTGTATCTGTACCCATACAACCCCCCTTGTTCTTCCTGCACTTATCAGACCTACCCTGCCTGCTGCCTTAAACCTAGCACTTGCAAATTGCTGGCTGCATTACCACTGTTGGTTGCCTTTATTATTTATTATTGTTATTTATCTGTTTCTCCTCTGCTTCGCACTTTTCACTTCTCCCTCCTTCCATGCACTTTTTCCCTCCCCCTCTCCCATGCACTTGCACGTTCTCAATGTCACTGGGCCCAGTAAGATCACTGTTTTGCTCTCCCCTGTTCCCCTCCCTTGCCTTGTTGCGCTCTGAAACACTTGTGTACGAGCGCGATAGAAATAAAATATCAATCAATCAATCAATGAGTGCGCCAATCTGTGATTGTTGTACCTCTCAAACCATTCACCCCAAAGTGCGGTTTATGTGAGCATATACCGGCCCATAAAGCTCACCTGTAAATTATGGAAGATAAGCTCTCCGCCCTGCTACTTCTGGCAGGGGCGTGTCGAATGGGATCTAGTTCCTTCACTGATCCCTGATAAGGATTAGTCCAGTCCAGCTGCGACTATGCTTCTCCTTATGATTGGTAAGTCTTTCTTGAGCTCTTGTGCTGCTGTTCGTTCTGTTTAATGTCTTTATATGTTGCTCCTACCTATGCCCTCAATAATCTCTCTTCTGTTTTCTTCCCTAAAATGGAAATGCGGCCTCAATACAGCTGTGAGACACGAGACGCTGGATGATGGATGCTACCGCAATGTTCGACAGCAGGTAACTGGTGGTTTAAGGAAAAGCGCGAAGTATGGCAAAGCGCAACCTTAAACTGACTGTTTTTTCAATGTCTAATTTTGTCTTCTGTTTTTCATTGCAGGTACTGCTGTCTACGATGGAGCGTGTTGTGCTGCGGTGCCAAGATGAAGATTTTGGCGTTCCAGAAAGTGTAAAGATGAATACTTGGTTGGCCGAAGAGATCTACAGGTAAGAACAGCTTCCCCCAGTTGGTAAGTATGCTGGCAGGAAGCAGGATGTCCAGGAAGCAGGATCTTCAAAGGTAAGTCTGCGACAGTGAGCGTTACGCTGCTTGCAAGTGCAGAATAATGCGAAGCGTCTGTCTTGAGAATCAGGGCACTTATGTAGCTGAGATCGTGGGCACGCCCATTAGGGCCAGCTTGCCAGCCACACCCTGCCACTCCCAGAGAGTGAGACCGTGCAAAGGCAATCCATTAGCAGCCACACCCAAGAATACACTTGGGCTGCTTAATGGATGGAATGTTCAAGGTTAATGCTTCCTTTTTAATGGATGGAATGTTCAAGGTTAATGCATCTGAAGTGCTATGTCCATAATAAAAGCTTTTTGGGGCTAAATGGATGTTCTTGTTTACTTTTGTTCATGAGCCTGGCGCCAAAGGCGGCAGGACAGTGTCCACCCAGGTCTCATGTGCATGTGACCCCTGCATGCCTGTGCCCCTGACTACATGACGATGACAGCACTTGCGTCATAACTCTGCCATTCGCGTGTGAAAACAGGTATAATTCTTCTGCATAATTGGGAATCCCTTAAACTGGTGCTGTGCAAATGGCTCTTTTGAGTTCAGCAAACCCTTCCTCCATGGTCTCAGACCATTCATTCTTTTCTTTCGTCACCTGTGCCTTCTTTAGGGCCTGTAGAAAGGGCTTGGTATATGAGCTGTAGTAGAAGACCCATGCCCTGACATAATTGCAAAGATCTTAAAAGCTCTTCATCTACTTTATCGTTTGTGGCTTGGCTGTTTTCAGTATGGCTTCGGCCCTTTCTGGGGTAACCCTTTTCCCCTCATGTGAGATCAGTTGACCTATGTATAGCACTTCTTGTTGACAATATTGTAACTTTTCTGTGTCAACCTTATATCCTTTTTCAGCCAATATAGTCAATAGCTGAACAGAATTGTATCTGCATCTCTCCTCTGTCGTGCTGCAAATTAAGATGTCATCCACATATTGTAAGACATTTTCTAATGCAATATTGCTTAGGTCCATCTGCAGGACTCTGTTAAAAATAGGAGACTCACAGTGCCCCTGGGGATGCCTCATGCTTTTCAGACGCTTTTGTCTGAACATAAATGGCATCAGATCTTGTGTGTCTCGGTGCAATGGGATTGAGAAAAATGAAATTTTCAAGTCAATCACTGTGAAATATTTTGCCTCAACAGGTATATTACATAGGATTGTAGCCAGCTTAGGGACTAAAGGGAACTCGGCCTCAACAATATCATTTATTGGGCGTAAATTTTGAATTAAATGCCAAGACCCTCCCTTTGCTTTTTTGATAGGGTAAACTGCAGTATTCGATGATGACTCTGACGTCCCTACGATGCCCTGCTCCATCATAGCCAAAAATTCCTTCATCTGCCTCCCTGGACATGGGATATTGTTGTGCCTTTGGTAGAATTGCTCCTGGCTTCAGTTTAATTTTCACTTCTCCGACTCCATTCAATAAGCCTACGTCATAGGGGCCTGTGGTCCACACTGAGACAGGCAACTGGGCCATGTCGTCTTCGAAATATTCAGGACGGTTCTGTGTCAACATCATTCTCTGAGGCACTTCTCTTTTGATCATTTTCACCCAAAAATTGAGGTTTAGCTCAACTGCTGGTTCTCCCTATCTGCTTGCTTGTCAAACAGATCGTCAACAGTGACGTCAGTCAATCTGTGCCCTTCTTCAAAGGCAATTACTGTGCACCATTGTTGGCCTTCATCATCACAACCATCAATCAAAGCCATTTTCCCTCGTATCGCGGCTGTGTGTATCATCAAGGGAAATACTTGTCCCTTTTCCTCCCGCATAGGTATTCTTGGCCTAAATAGAAATTCGTCTAGGGTCCTCATGGTTTTCTCAGCAAGGCCTGGCAGCACTGCCATTTGCACGTGTACTCCATACGCAAATATTTCTGGCTCTAATGGTACAGCCATCATAGCTGTGAGTCCTGCGTATGCTCTAATCATTTTGCATACGTTCACGTAGTGGATTCCTGAAGTTGAACATACTATGCCCTCCTCCGTGAACGAGATTTTCATGTTTAACTTTATCATTAGATCTCGACCCAAGATGTTTACTGGGGTTTGTCACGAATATAATAGCAGTGCATTCATATCAACTTCTCCTATAGAGACTGGAAGTGCGGCTGTAAAAGGAACACGACTTGTAGCAGCTCCCGTGAAACTCTATTTATAGCATCGCCGGACAAGGAAAACTTGCCTTCGCGTATACACGAACGTGTTGCACCCGTGTCAACTAAGAAGGAATATTCTTTATCCCCTATAACAATATCCACCCTTGGTTCCTGGTGAGGGTCTGGTGTCAGTGATCGGATAGAACACATCAGGGTTCCCAGTGAGCTGTCGTAGTCCATATATAATTTTTTCCCAACTTGTGCGAATGGACTTCCCCCGTCACCAGTGTTACTCCTCATTCCAGGGGTCACAGCCTGACCTGTACTTACTGTCTGTGACAGTTGCATCGGCGACTGCTGAGACTGTCCTTGTGGAAAACTCATCGAACTCTGAGGTTCCAAGCTCTGCTGTGCTCCTGGTGTTTGTTGTTGCACCATGTGATTCTGTGCAACTCCGCTTCCTCCCTGCTGTAAAAACACAGGTAGATTCACCATACTTGCTCTTGTTCCATGATCGTTTTGCATCATGCCTTGACTTCTGCATGTGCGTGCTAGATGTCCTGTCATCCCACACAACCAACATATTGGCGGTGGTCTAATTATTTGCCCATTTGACATATCTTGATTGCCATTTTGCATGTTTTGAAAGCCTCCTTGATTACTCGGAAAACCTCCCTGATTACTCTGCCATCCTCTTCCCCTGGGATAAAACCCAGTATTGCCCTGATTATTCAGATGTGGGTTACTGACTTGCTGCATGCTCGACCCGTCTTTGCTAGTTATCATTGCCCCTTTAATTGGCATATTTTGACAATTTCTTCAGCACTAATTTTGCCTCTTCACCCTTTCGTGCAGCTTCTTTTTTGTGATTCATTTCTTGCAGCAGCCTGCAATAGTGTGCTATGGTCAACTGTATTTCAGACCACGGTTTGGCCTCGATTACTACCAATTTCTTGAGCTGTTTCTGTACCTGCTCTGGCAGCCCTTGGCATAATATATGGTAAAACACAGGTATAGATTTCCCCCAAGATTCATGAGTCTCGAGTAACCATGTGTCCTTTGACTCCTTCATTTTACGTGTCATTATAGCTCCCATGTCAGAAGTATCCGGATATAGAAATCGTAATGCTTTCCATACCGCAGCTCTGCAATTATTAAATGGAGCTCCGTCATGCACAGTATTAACTGTGGTCACACCAGGGTAACCTGCCCATGTCCACACATTGTCTGCTCTATCACAGAGTATGGCGATTAAGAGACCTTTAATATCCCCTATAGCTAACGTGTTCCCTCCTGTCATTTTTTCTAGCTCGTGTATCCATTTTCCGGCTCCCGATGTCAACATTAGGTTTTCCCGATCCATGTGTGGCCATGGAATACACTGTGGTCTCGTTCCACCTTTCTCGAGCAACGGAAATTGGGGCGCATAGCCCTCCCTCTCTAATCTCATTGTTCTTCTGTCTATTGCAGGAGTAATGTTCCCACATCACCGTCTACCTGGCAACGTCCTTAGCCGACTCACATAGGGTGGTGGAGACACCCCCCTCTGACCGTGAGATACTTCTTCGTGTCGATCTGTGTGGCTGATTCTGATGCTCTCGGTGCAGACCCACCAGAATCTGACCATCTTATCCCTTTCCCTCCTGAGAATCGTTTTTCCCGTCTCCTCTCTTTCTCCTTTTCCTCATGCTCCTCTCATTCGGTGTCTAACATGGTATGTGCCCAACTCGTGCAACTTCTCGCATCCTCTTTGTTCCTGCTGATTTCCAGCCTATCTAGGGACAGTTCTCTATTTCTAGTACTTCGGGAGACGTCCTCAGCATCGTACAGCGGAGTGCTCTCCAGGCGCTCGTCTTCCCCCTCCCCTTGGCGTAATTGTTCTTGCCCCATTTCATCATATATTCTATCGATCGTCTCTCCGATGCTTCTGGTGTCGAAGTCATCCTCGATATTCGCCCTAGACATGCCTGGTGCTGAATAGTTCTCAGGAAAGAATTCTTCTATATCTTCCCAATCTTCTACTGGCTCAGGTTTTTTAACCTCCCTTTCCAGATATTGAAGATTGTGTGCTCTCTGTCGCTGCTTAGGTTCTACATGTTAGGGAGAATTCTCTGTTTAGGCTGAATTTGCTAACCTAGTGAGTCCCCCAGCAGCTTTGCTGGATTTCTGGAGTTTGTCTTTTTCCATCCTGCCAAGAGTGAGACTCTTTTTCTCCCACTCTTGGACATGAATGTGTGTAATTCCTTTGAATGTCAATGTGTTCTATGGGCTATGGGGTCTTTTACTCCATAGGGTCTCATATGTTTTTCTATGTGTGTTACACCGCACCCTCCGTGCCGTAGCACTGGGGCGTCCTAGCGGACCTCCATCATAGACTCCATACCCGGGGACTGACTACTGTCTCCCCGGGCATGTAAAGTCACCATTGGCTTTACTAGACCTAAATTTACTAACAGAACTAGTACAAACCATCCTATTGTGGACGTACTAGTAGGGGTAATTCGATTACTCCTGGGTCTGTTATCCGAGGGGGCACCGTCCCGTCCCCCCTCGTCGAGTTTTGGCTGGTGGCAGTGGAAACTACTTGTTATATTCGACCCCGAATATAAGACCCGACGTGCATCCACCACCAGAAAAAACTGCCCCCGCCGGAGCTGTCTCTCCACAAACAAGGTACCGTGTCCGCCTGGCTTCCCTTTCTGCCGGATAGAGTGAGGTGTCTTAATCCTCGCCTCTCCATTGGGTCGCCTCCAAGCTTTCTTAACTTTCTGTTCTGAACTGGTCCAATCTTTCCATAACAATTTGCGACAAAGACTCGAAGCGCATTTCCACTGAGACACTTCTTTGGGTCATATCGCCTTGCCTCTCTCTCCAATTGGGCCTGGCCTCTGAACTTTGTGATCTGCAGTAGACCCTGCCTTACTTGCCTTGCATTTGTTTGTAAAAGTGTTGGTGCCGAGTAAATTTCATAACCTGCCTTTTTCTCTCCCGTCCTAACGAATACTAGAGTGCCATCTAGGTTAAAGCATACACCTCTGTCTGCAAATAAGTGATGCCGTTGAACCTAGACTTGTCGAACTATTGTTAGGGGGATTGATCTTTTTCTTATAGTAATTGTGATTGAAGTTGTTTGCCGTATTAGTGCCAGAGTGTTTTTCATAGATGTGTTTTTATAAATAAATAACTATATATCTTTACACCGAAGCCTTGTGCCATGTTTGCTTGTTCTAATGTGTAAATTGCCCCATGTTGTATACTCCACATACTGCCTAACTCTTCTTGAGGGAAGTCTGACTGCTCAGCCACAGCTACCAGGTGAATCTGTGTGGTACAGACTGCTACCAAGTGGGTTTACTGCCAAACACCTGTAGTCCTAAATCTTTTGCAGTGGTCCCAGAGGGAACTGCACAGGTTTCCGCCTAACACTACATCATCATTGCATTCTCTGCGCTTCCTCTCTGACCTTGTCTTCTTCCTCTTTCTTTGCGTCTCTACGTACATTTGCCCTTTGGATTTCCTCATCCCTTCGTCTCTTTATTCTCTTTTCCCGTATCCTTTGCTCTTCTTCTATCCTTTGCTGCTCCTGTCTGTCCTGATCAACTGCTACTCTCTGTTTGCGATTGTGTTGCCTTTCTTGCTCTTCGCGATATAACTGTTCTAGTCTCTGCCTATCTTTGTTCCTTATTCTTTCATCTCTCAATCCTTTTTCTTTTTCCTCTCCTTTCTCTGCAAATCATCTAGCGTCTCTTTTTGTTTCACGTCATCTATGCCTTTACCATCGAGTTTCAATAAAATCTGCCCTCCCATCCATTCGTTCTGTGTGAATGCCATCTCATCAGTTCTCTCCTCACTTCCTTCCCATCTTTTGCCTTCTCTCTCCGTGTCGAGAGATGTAGTTGCTTGTGCCTGGTCTTTTCTCTCGTTCTCGCGTGTTTCCTTGTCCCTCGGGACTTTGGAGGTGATATCTCTATCCTTATCCTTGTCTAGGTTTTCATCACTACTTTGTGTAGGTGACTCATATGCCGGATTACTATACCCTGTAGCTGCTTTAAGTTCCCTTAGCGGGTATAAACCTTTGTCCATACTGTCCTCAGTTTTTGTTTCTGATGGGGCGCGTGGCGCTGAAGGTGTCTCATCCCACTCTGTGCATACGTTAAGTATCCAGTCTTATGGCGGCTCCTCCTCCTTATCCTGTTGATACATCTTCCAAAGCGTTAGGCATTTGTCTAACTTTTTTCCATTGTAACGATCCACCCTGGGGCCATGGCATAAACATCTTGTTCGCAGTTCCTTTAACCCATTCTGCACTGTACTTTTAGCTTAGGTGCATGTTTTGGCAACTGTTTGCACCGATGTACTAATGGAGTCATGTCTTCCATATTTATATCTGTTCACTTTCTCTTTATATAACACTTGTTATGTCTCTCGTTACTTAAACAATTTCAACAATATGAGCGAGCACCAATTGTCGCAAGCTCCAATCCTGTTTTTTTCCACAAAATGTTATATCTTCTATTTCAATCAACAAACATCAGGTTGTATTCTACAATATTTCAAGTATCCAATCGTGTAATTTTTATGCTAGTTCTTCCAAGGAAAACATTTCATCCTATGACGTCACAACAAATAACACATAAGACAGACGTTAACAGACTAGACAAACTCCAGCCGGTTACACAGACATCTGCCCCTAATATTACCCCGACGTGGAGTGTGAACTCATCCCTTTCACAAGCGTCTTTAACCACTGTGGTGACCGATTTTTTCCTATTTTATTCAAGACTATGTATGCAGGTTACTTCTAGCCGTTATATTAAAGCGTAGGAATTGGGCGTATCCTCTCTCTTCTCGGGTATCCCTGCTGGTATCCTCTCTCTTCTCGGGTGTCCTCCACGGTATCCTCTCTCTTCTTGGGTGTCCTCCCCGGTATCCTCTTTTGCTACTTAGTCACCCTCTGAGTCACTATTTCCTTTCCCATAAATATATATACAGATTCTACTCTACTTTTCACTATATTTTGTTTTCCTGCCTCCCTCCGTTACCTTTCGCTTACTTGTTTTATGGCATGCACTTTTTTGCCAAAGCATTTAGTATTTTTCACTCACTGTGTGCATGTTTCCTCTCTGGATGCTCAGGATCACCGCCTTTGTCATCGCCTCTCCTGCCGTTCGCCTGCTGAGCTGCCCATAGAAGCGGGAAGGGGTTATATGGGGAAACACAGGTCCCTTCAGACCTCTGCCTGCAGGTTCTGCTTTTTACTCTAACCTCTGTCTACGGGGAGCTTCGCGGTCTACTCAGCCGGATGGCAAAGGACTCGTGATATCGCAGAGGACCTAGAGTTACTTTATGTCGACGGTCAGTGGGTGTCTTATCTAATCGATAAATGATAAACCATCCGATCTCTGCTACCAAGTGTACACTGGGACCCCCAACCGGCCCATAGAGCTCGGGTTTGCCCAATAGCACTTTAAGACAAGATAGCAGCACCCGTGAGATGGATGGGGGTGCAGATTAATACTCCAACACCAAATCAATAATGACATCTCAACGGTTTGGCAAAGGAAGTCCGTTTAATGACAAGTACAAAAAAGGGGCAGTCTCATGAATATCAGCGGGTGCGTGATCTTCTCTCTCGCATCACAACTCCGACAAACTTCATAAAAAACATATTTATCCTGAAAACTCGTCTTTACTGACGTTTAACGCTTGAAAGTTGGCATGCATAGGTACTATATCTCTATATGGTAACGGAGTAAGGGGATTGGATAAACACTGTCAGGTGGGGCACCTAAGCCCTTCCTTCAAAATGGCTACTGTAGACATCACTAAAATATGACGTCCTATTGGTTCTACGAACTATAGGACCCTAGGTGACTTGGTCCACTATGATTGGTTTGGCATCAACCCCACTCATACTTTTCCACTTTGCTTAGCAGCACGCAGAATGTTCAGCCAGGTGCAGGGTGGCCCCTAACTCCCCCGGCCTTCCTCCAATTACTTTTAGAATCAATCATCACTTTAGTGGCTATGTGTCAATTATTTCACTGTGGTTGGCTTCGAGACTGCATCTCTGTCTGGAAAAGTTCTGATATCTTTGCCTGGCCCACTGCCATGTGTAGGTGTCTCACTTCTTCTCGCTCGGCTGGTCACGTGATTCAGACACCGTGAATTTGCCTCTTCTTCATGTAATTTGTGTATTTGATTTTCGTTTCACCCACCACCTGCCTTCAGTTTCTTATCTAGACCTTTCTGAAGCAGGATATTCTATTCTTTGCTTCAATTAATTGTAGCTACTGTTTATCTATTTTAAATGATGCGCCCTTGGCTTTTCTGGCATGATTTGCCTCTGCTGAGTTTCGTTTCTGCCGCTTATTCTCGATTTGCTAAATATGAAGCTCTCCTCGTATGGTCTTTAGTAACCTTTGGTGGATTCTGCTTCTTGTGAAAAGTGGAATTACACTTATATAACATGCTTCTTTTGAGGTACATATGTATAGGTGGCACTTGCCGCAATCTGTCTTCTACTAAGCATAGCAAGCCGCACCATTTTCTTAGCTTTCTTGCAGTTCCAAGCATATGTACATGCGTAAACTGGTCGAATATCGTCATCATGCTCGTGGCATAAGCTTCTTACATTTGGCAACGTCCTTTCACTTTAGGTTCACGATATCCCTTGTCCATGGCGTTCCGTCTCTTTATGTCATTCTCTGGTCGTCATAACTTCTATATATGAGTCAGTTTGGGTTCTTGTCTCTGTCACCATTCGTCTTCCATTAAAATCTTTTTGGATTCTTCAGGGACTGTACTTAGACGATCTTCATTTCATTTCATTGGTTGATATGGTTTTCTCAATGGGTGCTTTAGTGTCCATGGTTTCTTAGGTATGGGTATTTCTGAACAAGTAGGGAGATGGAATGAATTACCTGCCATCTGTCATTTTTTCTGCTTCTGCTGGTGGTGAGTGAGGATGGTAACATATATGTCTATGCCACCTGACTTCTGGCCTCTATGCACTGGGATGTCCCTTTCACAGCTGCCCATTTTTGCTGCTATATGTAGCAGACGTGCGTTTGAATTTGTCTGTGGCTCAGTCACCCGCCCAGGCAAAGGTGGGGGATGTTGACGGCGTGGGAGGGTCAATTGGACATGCAGCTACACCATGCTCCCTGATAGAATGAGTGCTCTGATTCTGGTGTTCCATCTAGTAGAGGACGTCCTAAGTACAGCCTGCACTCCAACCGTCCATTTTGAAATACCAGGAACATTCACGCCGAAATATGTGACGTATGATAAGCAAATAAATCAGCAGAGAGCCGCAGTGGGGCTCTGTCCAGTACCTTTCAGAAGCGCCGTCAAAATAATTTTTCAATAAGTTATATTTGTTGTAGTTTACTGAAGAAGCAGGATGTCATTTCAACCAGAAATGATTTACACATTAACCACTAACAGAAGGCAGAGGTGGCCCCTTGGTAGGGGCATTTTACCATAAACTGTGTTGATTGAACTGGATTCAGTAAACCGGGTGGTGAATGGGGTATTATGGGAAAAAGAGACAAAACAAACATTACAATTCTAGAACCAGCAATTTCCGAGATTCAATTTACAGTTTGCTAGTCCTGTGAAACAGAAGCACGAGAGGTGGGTTAGGTGGTCGTTTGGGAGGGAAGATGAGTGGGTAGGGGAGTCCCTTTCAGTCAATAGCATGTGGAGTTTGAGTCTTATTTTGAACAGTTTGACTGATGAAACCAGGGCTCAAGTCGAGGGTACATGTGGGGGACGGAGTCCATTCACTTTATTCAGAGGGTGGACTCAGTCCCCCCACCTAAAATGAGAAACATTCAATGACCTCTTTGAATTTATGATTTAAAGATGACCTCGGGGATCAAACTGCAGTCATCAGGTTTGTAGGCTGGAGACTTCACCACTGCACTATATAACCTGATGAAAAGTAACAACCAATTAAAGGTGAAATTTCAGTACTGCAAGTCCCAGGGAAAACATTTGTATTGGTTCTTGGAGTTTAAAACATGCACACCTTTTAATGTTTTCAAAAACACTATTAGAGAAAAATATCCTCTCTTGGTTTGGTGTGTGTGTTGATTTTATGAAAGGCAAATGCCATTTGTTTTTATTATTTTATTTTTTACTATTTATACTTGGTTAGATAAAACCTTTACAAAATCTCAAAATAAAAGAAAACACAAAAATGTATAACAATACATATTACAATAAAATTGTTACATCTATAGATATTCAAACTAATTACTAAGACAGCTTATAAAAAAGATATTTTCCAAAAATGGCAACATTCCATTTTACAATAGAAGCAACATTCCACTTTACAATTAAACAAGGAGAATCATACACTTTTTCCTTGAATTCCTCAGTTATTCATTTCAGAGACAGCTAAATCCTTTTCTATAACCTTTAAGAGATGGCCTGTAGCAAAAATGAATAGATAGTATGAACCATGCATAAATCTGTCCCATAAGATTTCGATAGAATCTACATTTCTCATACACACAAATAAAAAAAATAAAACACAGTACGTGATATTTTAAATTGCAGACATTCTGGTACAAGGTGTTTTAATGTTTCATTTGGTTCATCGCAATTGGGAAACCTGCATTTCCTCGTCTGCATAAATAGTGGCATACCGTCCCAATGTCCACATCTCTCCTTAGCTCTAAATTGGTTTAATTTAAACCGAATATACAGGGTTCTTATGAATGCACAAGGAAATATTGTGATATATGCACAACAAGGTAATCTCTTTCGTATCACTTTGGCATATTCTGTATAAATTGAGAACTGCTGTACTTGCTCAACTGTATGGATGCAATCATTGTCAAACAGTTTTTTTTTATAACAAATGCAGGTCTAAAGCATAGATTGTAAGGAGTTACAGCCAGCTCTTCTAGTGTTTATTGCATACGTTTTTGGCACTTCGTGATGGAATATACAATTTTTGCTTCCATCATATCGTATAAATCACTGTATAAACAATTACTTGGCTGATTCAAGAGCTTTGCATAACTACACAGTGAGCGCCATAGTACTAAGAAATCCCTTAGCTGTTTAAGAAAAAAAGAGACAATATTTGGCAAAAATGATCTTCATTTGACTAGCCAATGGATGGGCTTTCTGATTAAGTCGTTCTTTCCATATAGCAATAGATGAACTACTGCTTACATGTGTCGTAGGCTCATTTCACTGATTTTCCATGTGAATGATTTTAATTTTCTTCCAGCATGCTAGTTTTCCTCACGTTGGGTGCTAAATTCAGATCATAAGCATAGTTATTAAATAGCTGGAGGTTCATCTGAAGGCCTGCTGGTGTAGAATCTATGATGGTCAAGTCATCTGCGAATGCAAGCCAAAGCAATCTTAGACTGCCCATTCTAACAGCGTACATACCTACCCCGTTCCATAGATCATCAAGATCGCACAAATATAGATTAAATAAGATTGCCGCAAGATTACAACCCTGTTTAAGACCTATATAGGTGTTATTGGGTTTGGTCATTGCTCCTTCTCTGTTGATTCTAACTTTATAGGCTGTAGTAGAATGCAACCTTATTAGCCAAAAGACAATTCCTTCAGGTATTCCCAATTTTATTCGTTTTTCACCAAAGGAGCGCCCTTACTACAGAATCAAATGCTGGTGACAAATCAATAATTGCAATGTACACAGGGATGACTCCTTTCTTTTTTGTGTTTGCTATAATGTGGAAAATAACAGTTGCATTCAATGCTGTCCCCATACCCTTCCGAAAACCAATCTGGGCTTTGGATAGGATGTTATTCTGCATTATACACTTCTCTAATTCATATAAAAGTAGACTTGAGAAGATTTTGGCACAGGTGTCTATTAGGGAAATGGGTATATCATTTTGCAATTCTTTTAGGTTACCTTTCCTATAGATCGGGACAATTATGGATGTACCCCATTGATTGGGAGTATTACCAACTTTTATAACCAGTTCGAATTTAATCTTAAGATTCACGGCCCACAAAACAGGGTCAGCTTTGTATATGCATGAGGGAATTCCATCCGGGCCCGGGGCTTTCGAGATGCCAAGTTTATTAATCGCCCAAATGATATCATGCTCCGTCCATGCAAAACAGTCCCATTTCACATTTCTTTTGTATGTGGTTGTAATACCATTAAAACGTGGAGGACAAGCGAATTTCCCTGAAATAAAGTTGACCCAATTTTCAGCAGATATCGTACTCTCAGTGGTTACTTGATGTGCAGAATTTATGTTACGTATGGTAGCCCACATTGCCCTTGAATCATGTTTACATAACTTACCAATAATCTCACAGTTTTGATTGTTGTGATTCTTGATTCTCAAGAGTCTCATTTTGTTTTTATAAATCTGGAGAATTCTTTTTTTTAAGTACCAATAAACGGATTGATCATTAATAATGTTTTTCAGTTGGCGAATTTCCTTATTTTTTATTTGCTTTTGAAGTTGGACCTCAGGATCGTGTTTTGGACCATTGAAAACTACGTTCCTTACAGGTTTGGTATTTATTGATTCTATAGCCCGAGTTACAATATCTTGTATCATCCAACCTTTAATGAAGGGAGAAAGTAGATAGTTATCAGTGCTTTTACTATTTCAAACTCAAGCCGTACCTTTTGTGAGATTTCATTGCACAGATGAGGATTCCATCTAATAGATCTCTTAGGACGGTCTTTCCTCGATCAAAATGAGGAAGGGATTTACCTTACAAGTAGGATAGGTCATGTCTAAGTGTATAGGAGCATGATCACTGGTTTTGATCGGATCGACAGCGACCGGTGTGACTAGATGGATTAACGTACTGAAGATAGCAAAAAAGTCAATCATTGAAACAGAAGATCCTCACCTCCATGTATACTGCTGCCCAAGTTGAGCGATCTCAACAAATGCTATCTCCCATGTATCAAAATAGTCATACCACTTTGTTCCATGAGTCTGAGCTAAGCTCTAACCTATGCTCCATATAGGCAAGCTTTCCTCTTCCATATCTATACATCTTGAGTTGAAGTCCCCAGCGATGATAATATTACAGCAATGACTCTGATTATGTATACTTTCTAAACTTAAGTCTACGTCATCAAACATATTTTCTAAAGGCAATTTTAGCGGATTCCAGTACACTGATAGAATAACTAACGGGCCTTCGATTTCTTTTTGTACATCAGTCATTATTGCTAACACATTTGGTGATGAATACACAATTTTAGCATTACATTTCAATCTGTTGTTGATTGCAATTGCGAGGCCTCCCATCGGTATTAAAATCTTCTAGATTGACTTCATGGACACTCATTGTTTCCTGTAGCAAAATAATATCTAATTTAAATCTGCTAGAGAAGGAAGACAACCAACCATGGAGCATCGAGTGACCACAGCAGTTCCATGAAACAATATCCAATCCCTGTTTCTTTGCTTGCTAATTTGTACTTTTTGCATTTTTGATCACAGCAATTGAACAAATTAAAGGTTCCACCCAGGCCAAATCATGTTTTCCAGCTGTCATTGCTAACAACTGAGAGATGCAGTTTTGCTCCATTGATGTCACACTCGATACTCCAGTTGGTGCCTCTCTCCTTATTAACGGCTTCTGAAAAAATTCATCAGCTGCTATTTCGCAGTTCAATGTTTGAAGGCAGAACCCAAGTTCCTTTAGATCCGCTCCAAATGCCCAAATGTGTTTCAGGACATTGACGCTAGATACGTAACATATCATTCGCTGATTATCAAAATTGGCAAGAGCTATCCTGTCAAAGTCACCAGTAGTCAGGATATGGAGTGATGGAATACGGGCAATAACATATCTCCGATCCATTGTCCCTTAAGAATGTCAGGGTTTCCCTCCAATCCAATAATACTAAACTCTGAGGGCGACGGTATATGTGTGTTATTCACTGGTTCAAAGTGAGTACCATTGGGTGGAACATTTATCAACAAGGTTTCCTCTTCAACATGTGCCTCTGGGAGAATGGTCAACACATCTACCTTTAATTCTAAAGTGGAGGGCCCAGACTTCAATAAGTCAGTGCCAAGTGCACAGGATGCAACACTTGTGTTTATAGGGGGTCCGTCATATTGCAAATGCTTTTTCTCCCCTGTTAAATTCAATTCCTTAGTAAGCGAGTGTGATGAAACTATCCCACTTTCCACCACAGTATTCAAGGAGTGAATCATATTTGCATAACTCAATGAATTGATCGTAAAGTCCCCCCTTTGGCCATCAAGCCTGGGACCAAGTGGCACTCTGCATGATGTATTGGGGCCCGCTCTTGAAGGACTTGAATGTATGTCCATCACTCCCTGATTTTGTTCTAATGCTAAGGAGGCACTTATCATATTAGATTTGGCATCGCTCATTTCTAAATGAAAAAGACCGCTACATTTCCCTGGACCACATAAGATAACATAATCATTTTTGGTAAGGGGGTGTACTAATTTAGCTCCTTCATGCACAGATCTGCAAGAATTTGTTTAGGTATTCTGATTGTCAAAGACTGGAGCCTCCAAGACCACTGAGGTTTGAGCATGGAATTCGTTGGTAAGTGAATCTACTTTTTGACCTGCTAATTCTCCCCTTTGTTCACTACTTTGTTACTTAATTTTATCCCTATACTAAGGAAGTAATCCTTCAAATCGGGCCTATTTTTCTGGCATGCATTAGAAGAGGCATTAGAAAGAACAGACTGGCTACAAGATTGAGAGCTCTTTACTATTGCATTTGGGACCTGTGCCTTATTACACAAGAGGGAGGATTTGTCAGAAACCACTAGGTTTAGACTACTGGGAGGTGAATTCTTCTTTTTTTGTTATTATTATTTTTTGTGTGTTTTTTGATAATGTTGCAGACAAAATGGGAAGAAGTACAGCACGACTCTCTTCAGATAATTGATCAACTTCAATTATATCGTCGTCCTGAGGGCGCGGAGTCACATTCGCCTGATCAGGATCAATCTCTTCCCCTTCATGCAATCCATTACTGGACTTTTTTACTATTAACATTTTATCCTTCCTGAACTTCTCAGCCCATTTGACTGCTCTGAGATGGGCTTTTTTGAAGCGCTGGGATAAAAATGAAGATTTCTCTTTTGCAGAATTCGCATTACTCTCATCCTGTGCTGTATCATCTATAATTTTTAAGAGAACAGAGGGGCTATCAGCAGTTGTAGATTCGTGGAGTGTCGGGAGAGGAGTGATAGGTTGGGATTCGGTCGCTAAGCCCTTTTTGATTTCTCTCAAATCTTGTTTTATTAAGTCAATAGCGATTGACCAATTGTTCAAGGATGTTTCAGGAATTGAATCCAAGGGTTGAGTAGGCATTTGTTACACAGGCGATGTCACACTGAGTTTGCTCATCAACCTGACGAGGTCTAATCTTTGGTTCAATTATCGAAGCTAACCCATGGGCAGAATTACAATGAGTTGGAAGATTGGCCTCTTTAGCCATAATGAAACCTTTGAGCCGATTGAGTTTGTACATTAGCTCATTAGTGGAGTGTTTCATCTCTCTTAGTTCCATGTGGGTAAAGTCATGCCCTTTATCCAATAAGTCCAATATCCTGATAATTACAGGAAATGTATATGGGCTAGGAGGAGGGATGCACCTAATAGGTCCTTGTTCTTATCCCCCTGACGCCCTTCATACTCTGCATTGATGATAGGGATATCAGGCTTAGGGGATTTAATCTCTAGATGTTTGCAAATAAACATCACCTTCTTTGGGGTTATTTGAAGATTGGTAATCGGTTCCCTATTGCTTTTATTAAGTGAAAGTTCAAAAGGGAGAAGGGGTGTGGGTTGTGATTGACAAGGAAAATCAGATAGAAGTTTGCGATCTATCAAAGGCGTCAGAGCACCTATGGAGTCGCAAATTTGTTTATTCAATTCATATATTGCTAAGGGTCCCTCAGCTAACACATCAACGGGTGACTCTCTGTCCGCTGGTGAAATGCTTGGTATATTCTCAGCACTAGGAAATACAACATCCATGTGCCATAAAATTCCTACCGCTGCGCTCTCATAGACAGATGAGTCTTCGAATTGCACAACTTCAACAGGAGTGATTCCATTAGGATTACTGATCTCTCTCTTTGCAATATTAGGTTGTTCTTCATCACCTTATTCAAAAGTACATTTTCCCACCTTACTCCGTATTCATATGACTGTTAAATTATCTTATTGAATGAGTATATGGCATACTACCTTATCTCTTACACTTACCTTTGTAACCCACTATGTTATGCTATCCTATATTCACGTTTACGCCGCTAATGTTTGTAACCTTGGTGTAAATGTGCTATAACTTGGTGTAAAATCTTTTCGAGGACGCTTTGTAACTGATACATATGCCCCCAGCTGCCCCAGGGCCAGGAGCGCTTTACAAATAAAATAAATACAAATACAAATACATTAATAACAGGGGATATTGGCATTTTAATACTGTTATTATTATTTACACAATTGGGGTTAACAATATCACAGTCTATGTGAATTTTTGGATACGCAGTATTGCCCGTGCATATTGTCGCATCAACATTCAGAAAGTGTCAACAATCAAGTACACAATAATGGGGGAAGGTGTGTCGACACTCTCCCCCAACCACAGAAGCCGAATGTAGTCCACCCTCCACCCGTGGTTGGCACAGATACCTGATATATAAACACAGGAAACCACGTGGCAGCCAGTGGGGGGAAGAGGGTTAGGGAAAAGTTGTGGACGGGAGGGGGAATGTTAGGAATACCAGATAGAGGAATAGGAAATGCCTAGGTTGGATAGGACCGGGGAAGTAACAGGGAAAAATCCTACACTTTCGAATATCTTGTGGAGTACCATAGACCATAACACAAAAACTCAGACCACCAATACTACCCCTTAATACAGGTCACTGATGCACTTCCTAGAACACTTGCACTCCCTAATACCCCTTGATACAGGCACAGGTTGTCATACAGTTACAGGGACCACATATATGCAAGCAAAAATGAAACAGACTCATGGGATGTCATCCCAACACGAAGAACATAACACATGGCCCTATGGGCAAACAGTAGCAACACTTACAAACATAAAACATGTATGGCCATAGACCTAGATCAAACACAAACATTGTACTGTGTTCCTGAACACACTCGGAGTAATCGAGTTAACAGCACTCATACTCGAATGAAGTCTGTGCATCCTTCCAGTGCTAGTGCCACAGGCATTGAAACACCAGTACTCTACAAACTCAATATGACAGGCCTCACGTTCTTTTCCCCCCAGACCCCAATGCTGGAAATCAATAAGTTCCACACCCATAGGCAATGAACATTAAGAGTTCTTCCCTTTTTTCAATAGAGAATACCATGAATCTAACACCAGCATGAACCTGTGAAAATCAAACGAATTCAGAAACCCTTCCCGCACTCATCTTTTCGTCCGGGAAGCTCGCAAACCTTCCCGGACGTAATCTTGCGTAGCCGTGACAGCAGCATGGGTTCTTCTTCAGCCACTGCACATTCCAAAGGGCCGCTCACGGAAAAATAAAGTACCGGCATAGAAACCACGCGTGTTCTCTTTTCGCTGCCATCCGCTCAAATTGCCTGCTCAGGGAAAAAAACAATTACAGGCGCCAGCGGCTCTCCTCAATCTTCCGGCATGGCTTCGCCTCACAAACCAGAATAAGCCAAACCTGCCGTGCGCCGTTGGCCCTTGATAAGCTGTTACTAATTAGTGTCAGCTGGCCACACGCGCGCACGGCAAGAACTACTAGATGTCCCCGAGACTGCTGAGAAAGGTAGTTTCTTGGCCTACATACAGTTCTCTAAGCTTTCTGAAGTCCCTACACCTCTTCCGTCTCCACCACCCCATAGTCCTGACATTACCTCCTCTCCCAGGGCCCTTCCCAGGACCTGGTTTATCCGGATGTCACCAATGAAATTGTTACCCATAGGCAATGAACATTAAGAGATCTTCCCTTTTTTCAATAGAGAATACCATGAATCTAACACCAGCATGAACCTGTGAAAATCAAACGAATTCAGAAACCCTTCCCGCACTCATCTTTTCGTCCGGGAAGCTCGCAAACCTTCCCGGACGTAATCTTGCGTAGCCGTGACAGCAGCATGGGTTCTTCTTCAGCCACTGCACATTCCAAAGGGCCGCTCACGGAAAAATAAAGTACCGGCATAGAAACCACGCGTGTTCTCTTTTCGCTGCCATCCGCTCAAATTGCCTGCTCAGGGAAAAAAACAATTACAGGCGCCAGCGGCTCTCCTCAATCTTCCGGCATGGCTTCGCCTCACAAACCAGAATAAGCCAAACCTGCCGTGCGCCGTTGGCCCTTGATAAGCTGTTACTAATTAGTGTCAGCTGACCACACGCGCGCACGGCAAGAACTACTAGATGTCCCCGAGACTGCTGAGAAAGGTAGTTTCTTGGCCTACATACAGTTCTCTAAGCTTTCTGAAGTCCCTAACACCTCTTCCGTCTCCACCACCCCATAGTCCTGACATTACCTCCTCTCCCAGGGCCCTTCCCAGGACCTGGTTTATCCGGATGTCACCAATGAAATTGTTTGACCAACCTCGGAGCATGTACTGCATCTGCTGGTTCCCAAAAACAGTCTTCTGGTCCATAACCTTTCCATTGAATCAGATACCAGAACTGACGATTCCTTTTCTTTACATCCAGAATACACTGAACTTCATATTATTTTTGACCTTCTTTCATGATAGCTGGAGGCCACTTCGTAGTCATGCCCGGAGATGCAGGTTTAGGTAAAGATACATGGAACACCGGGTGTATAGGCAAAGATTTAGGCAAACACAATTTCATAGCAGTTGCAGAGATACATTTACTAATCTCATAGGGCCCCATGAACCGAGGAAGACATTTTTGTGAACCAATTAAAGACAAATTCCGAGTAGACAACCAAACTCTGTCCCCCACTTTATATTGAGGACCTTTCTGTCGATACCTATTAGCTTGACTTTTGTACTATCTCGTCGCTCTCTCCAGATTTTCTCGTGCCTTCCGTCTTACTGCAAGAAGCAACTGTTTGCGCTCGTGCAACACTGGCATGTTTTCCATTTCTGGCAAATATTCCGTTATCATATTCTGTTCATGTCCATATAAACATTCATTAGGTGCCATTCCCAAGGAAGTGTGATATGTGTTGTTATAGGTAAATTCTGCCAACCATAAAGCCTGCACCCACTAATCCCTGCCATCACCGAAATAGCCATGTAAATATTGCTCAAGTGTTTGGTTCACTCTTTCAGTCTGTCCATCGGTCTGGGTATGATAGCTGGTGGAAAGCGCACAATTGATTCCCAACATTTCACAAAAGGCACGCCAAAATCTGGAGGTAAATTGCGAACCCCTATCCGAGACAATACTTTTTGGCAACCCATGCAGCCTTGCCACATGTTGTAAGAATAACTCAGCCAATTTACCCACCACAGGTTTTCCCTCACAGGAATGAAGTGGACTTGTTTTGACAGAAAATCCACCACTACCCAAATGGTATCACATTGATTATCCGGCGGCAGATCAGTGATAAAATCCACAGAAATGTGTGTCCCTGGTTTCTCAGGAGTTGGTAATGGCTGCAGTAAGCCTCTTTTCTTAACATGCTCTGCCTTGTTACGTGCACAATTCTCACATAATTCCACATATCTCTCCATGTCCTGTCTTAAGGTGGGCCACCAGAAGTATTTTTCCAACATAGTCTGCATTTTTCTCAAACCTGCATGTCCTGCTAAGGGAGACTGATGACATGTGTATGAAGCCTTGTCTTGTAGCTCTTTCATTTGTAAATATAATTGCTTCTGATGATAAAGCAACCCTTCCTGTAGTGTTCATGCCGGATGACTGTCCCGCCACTCTAACAATTGTCGTGCGTTTCAAGCTTTCTTGACTAGTTCAATGACCTGTGTTGTAATGGCCCCAACTATTTTATCTGGCAAGATAACAGTCTTCACTTCACCTATTGTGTTATTGTGTGATCCAAATTTTGTTGCCTAGAAATCGCATCTGCCTTTCCATTTTTGCTACCTGGCCTAAAAGTAACCACAAAATCAAATTAATTAAAGTACTGAGACCATCGTAATTGTCTAGGACTAAGTGTGTGAGCCGTTTTAAAATATTGCACATTTTGGTGAGCAGTTACCACCACCACCTGATGCCTTGCTCCCAGTAAATAGTGTCGCCACTCAAGGAATGCAGACCGAATCGCCAGCAACTCTTTATCAGTGATGGAGTAATTTTGGTCACACCCTGACAATTTTCTGGAATAAAATGCTACAGGGTGCTATATTCCCTTCTCATCTTTCTGTGACAGAATGGCTCCTATCGCCACATTACTTGCATCTGTTTCAACTTGAAATGCCCTCTCAGTGTTGGGATGTTTTAATACGGGAGCAGGAGTGAAAGCTACCTTCAACTCTTGAAAGGCTTTCTACGTTTCAGAACTCCAAGTAAATTTCACTGCCTTCTTTAACAAATGCGTGATTGGAGTAACAATTTTAGAGGAATTACTGATAGAATCTTTTCTAGGCTTTGCCATTTATAGATGATTTATGTCCTTGATGCATTGTGGTGAAGGCCAGTCTCTAACCGCCTGCACTTTCTTAGGATCCATCACAATCCCTGTATTAGTCAAAATAAATCCCCAAAATTCCACCTGTGTCACATGGAATGCACATTTCTCTAATTTGACACACAATTGACAATCCTGTAATCGTTTCAACACTGTCCTTACATGTCTTACATGCTTCTCTGGAGATTCGGAGTAAATCAAGATATCGTCAATAAAAAACAATGACAAAAACATCAATGAATTCATGCAAAACTTCTTGCATAAAGAACTGAAAGGCGGCAGGAGCATTATATAAACCAAAAGGCCTTACAAGATATTCAAACAAACCAAACTTAGTTCTAAAAGCTGTTTTCCACTCATTCCCCTCTTTGACCCGTATCAGATGGTAAGCACCCCTTAAATCCAGTTTGGTGTAAACTTTGGCGGACCTCCCTCGATCTAAAAGAACTGAAATCAAGGATAACGGAAATCTGTTCTTTATAGTTACCTTATGTAAGTCCAGATAGTCAATGCAGGGATGTAAGGTCCCTTCTTTCTTGGGAACAAAAACTAAAGGTGAGGAGACTGGGGACATGGAATGTCTAATAAAACCCATAGCCAACATCTCATCTAAATATTCCAGTAAATACTGATTTTCCTTTTATGTGAGAGCATAAATTCTACTGCAAGGCAATTTTGCTCCTTCCTCCAAGTCAATAACACAATCATAGTGTCTATGCAGAGGTAATTGTTCAGCAATTCTCTTGTCAAAAACTTCTCTAAACTCCCTGTACTGTGCAGGAATTCCCTCTGTCACTGCTCCCACAATCTGATCTTCTGGCCTCTTTTCAATTAACCATGTTGCTGGTCCTGCTTCCGAAAAAATATGTTCTTGACATCTCTGCTCCTCAAACCACACTGTCTGCCTTTCCCAATCACTCCTCGGATTATGAAGAACCAACTAGGGCATTCCCAAAATTCATCCAAATTGAGGTGCTGCTATTAAGTCAAATGTAATTTCCTCTTTATGCCCATGTCCACAGATCATTTCCAATGTTTCTGTCTGCTTTCTTATAGGCCCTGATACCAAAGGTGAATCATCCACTGATTACATTCCTTCCACCTTGGTTTTGTCCAACAAAGGCAATCCTAACTGCTCTGCCAAAGTAATATCCACAAAATTGCCACTAGCCCCTGAATCCACCATTGCCAGGACCTCCTGTTTAGTTAAAGCAAAACATAACGTCACCAAAATGTATAAGTGAGAAGTCTTATCCCCGACTGTGTTTGCAATCCTTTTGGGGAATCTGATCTCCATCGGGCCTGTCACGTGTGTTCCCCTTAAGGCCGGCCCATCTCTTTTCCTGCTTCCTTCGTACTCCTCTGCCCTCCCCCACTTTTCTGAGGTGTATTGGGACATGTACGTATGAAATTTCCTGCTTGTCCACAATAGAGACACAATTTATTAGCCTTACGCTATTCCTTCTCTGCAGCTGACAAGGGTCCTCGTATACTACCAATTTGCATTGGTTCCACTTCACTTGTCCATCCTCCTCTAATCCTGTCTAAACGCACAAAAGGCCCTGTTTCCGGTCTCTTTTTATCTCTTTTCCTTTCATTCATGTGATGATCCAACCTTAAAGCTAAATCAATCATGGCTATGTAAGTGCTTGGTTGCGACTCCACTTGAGCAATTGCATCCTTCAGTTCCTCGCGTAATCCCTGATAGAATAAGAATGTTTGTTTTGCCACTGGTCACTCGGTCTCAATTACCAACCTGTTGAAATGGGTAACATATGTGACTAAATCCCGACCTCCCTGTCCTAATCCCAACAACTCCTTTTCTTGTGCTAATGAAACCTCTCGGCGATCAAATAACCTGCCAAATTCCCCTAGAAAACCATCCCAATTGTATAGTAAAGGGTCGTCTTTCTTCACCAACGGCATAGGCCATGCAGCTGCATCCCCTGTCAAATATGAAATTACAAAAGCCGTCCTGGCCTGAATGTATTCGAAAGCAGTAGGTTTACACATGAAATGAAGTCGGCATTGAGTAAGGAATGTCATGTACTTCCTAGGATCACCTGAAAAGCGCTCTGGAGCTGCCAATGGTACACTACTAGGAGGTTGGACAATTACGGTGGGATTCTGATTCTGGGAACCTCTCGCAGCACTAGCCCCCTCTAACAGGGTTTGCTGAGCTATAAAACTCTGTACTTGTGTCTTTAAAGTATCAGATTCCTGTCTTGCTTGTACTAACTCTACCTGAATATCCTGAAGCACCTTAAGCACATCCGCCAAGGCCGGAGTGGTCACCTCCATTTGGCTCGGGTGGTTGTAAGTATCCCAATCTGGGGGTGGCTTATTGTGTCAACAATCAAGTACACAATAATGGGGGAATGTGTGTCGACACTCTCCCCCGAACCACAGAAGCCGAATGTAGTCAACCCTCCACCTGTGGTTGGCACAGATACCTGAAATATAAACACAGGAAACCACGTGGCAACCAGTGGGGGGAAGAGGGTTAGGGAGAGGTTGTGGACGGGAGGGGGTATGTTAGCGATACCAGATAGAGGATTAGGAAATGCCTAGGTTGGATAGGACCAGGGAAGTAACAGGGAAAAACCCTACACTTTCTAATATCTTGTGGAGTACCATAGAACATAACACAAAAACTCAGACCACCAATACTACCCCTTAATACAGGTCACTGATGCACTTCCTAGAACACTTGCACTCCCTAATACCCCTTGATACAGGCACAGGTTGTCATACAGTTACAGGGACCACATATATGCAAGCAAAAATGAAACAGGCTAATGGGATGTCATCCCAACATGAAGAACATAACACATGGCCTCATGGGCAAGCAGTAGCAACACTTAAACACATAAAACATGTATAGCCATGGACCTAGATCAAACACAAACATTGGACTGTGTTCCTGAACACACTCGGAGTAATCGAGTTAACAGCACTGATACTCAAATGAGGTCTGTGCATCCTTCCAGTGCTAGTGCCACAGGAATTTAAACACCAGTACTCCATAAATTCAATATGACAGGCCTCCCATTCTTTTTCTCTCCGGACCCTAATACTGGAAATCAATGAGTTCTACATCCATAGGCAAGGAACATTAAGAGTTCTTCCCTTTTTTCAATAGAGAATACCATGAATCTAACACCAACATGAACCCGTGAAAATCAAACTAATTCAGAAACCCTTCCCGCACTTATCTTTTCGTCCGGGAAGCTTGCAAGCATTCCCGGACGTAATCTTGCGTAGCCATGACAGCAGCACGGGTCCTTCTTCAGCCGCTGCACATTCCAAAGGGCCGCTCAGGGAAAAATAAAGTACCGGCATAGAACCCGCGTGTGTCCTCTTTTCACTGCCATCCGCTCGAATTGCCTGCTCAGGGAAAAAAAACAATTACAGGCGCGAGCGGCTCTCCTGAATCCTCCGGCATGGCTTTGCCTCACAAACCAGAATAAGCCACACCTGCCATGCGCTGTTGGCCCTTGATAAGCTGTTACTAATTAGTGTCAGCTGGCCACACGTGCGCACGGCAAGAACTACTAGATGTCCCAGAGGCTGCTGGGAAAGGTAGTTTCTTGGCCTACAATCAGTTCTCTAAGCTTTCTGAAGTCCCTAACACCTCTTCCGTCTCCACCACCCCATAGTTCTGACATTACCTCCTCTCCCAGGGCCCTTCCCAGGACCTGTGTTATCCTGATGTCGCCGATTAAATTGTTTGACCAACCTCGGAGCATGTACTGCATCTGCTGGTTCCCAAAAACAGTCTTCTGGTCCATAACCTTTCCATTGAATCAGATACCAGAACTGACGATTCCTTTTCTTTACATCCAGAATACGCTGAACTTCATATTCTTTTTGACCTTCTTTCATGATAGCTGGAGGCCGCTTCGTAGTCATGCCCGGAGCTGCAGGTTTAAGTAAAGATACATGCAACACTGGGTGTATAGACAAAGATTTAGGCAAACGCAATTTCATAGCAGTTGCAGAGATAAATGTACTAATCTCATAGGGCCCAATGAACCAAGGTAGAAATTTTCGCAAACCAATTAAAGACAAATTCCGAGTAGACAACCAAACTCTGTCCCCCACTTTATATTGAGGACTTTTCTATCGATGCCTATCAGCTTGACTTTTGTACTGTCTCGTCACTCTACAGATTTTCTCGTGCCTTCCGTCTTACCGCAAGAAGCAACCGCTTGCGCTCCTGCAACACTGGCATGTTTTCCATTTCTGGCAAATGTTCCGGTATCATATTCTGTTCATGTCCATATAAACATTCATTAGGTGCCATTCCCAAGGAAGTGTGATATTTGTTGTTATAGGTAAATTCTGCCAAGCATAAAGCCTGCACCCACGAATCCATGCCATCACCCAAATAGCCACGTAAATATTGCTCAAGTGTTTGGTTCACTCTTTCAGTCTGTCCATCCGACTGGGGATGATAGCTGGTGGAAAGCGCATAATTGATTCCCAACATTTGACAAAAGGCACGCCAAAATCTGGAGGTAAATTGTGAACCCCTATCCGAGACAATACTTTTTGGCAACCCATGAAGCCTTACCACATGTTGTAAGAATAACTCAGCCAATTTACCCACCCCAGGTATTCCCTCACAAGGAATGAAGTGGGCTTGTTTTGACAAAAAATCCACCACTACCCAAATGGTATCACATTGATTATCGGGCGGCAGATCAGTGATAAAATCCACAGAAATGTGTGTCCATGGTTTTTTCAGGAGTTGGTAATGGCTGCAGTAAGCCTCTTTTCTTAACATGCTCTGCCTTGTTACGTGCACAATTCTCACATAATTCCACATATCTCTCCATGTCCTGGCTTAAGGTGGGCTACCAGAAGTATTTTTTCAACACTGTCTGCATTTTTCTCAAACCTGTGTGTCCTGCTAAGGGGGACTGATGACACCAGTATAAAGCCTTGTCTTGTAGCTCTTTCGTTGGTAAATATAATTGCTTCTGATGATATGGCAATCCTTCCCGTATTGTTTGTGCCGGATGACTGTTCCGCCACTCTGACAATTGTCGTGAGTTTAAAGCTTTCTTGACTAGTTCAATGACCTGTGTCGTAATGGCCCCAACAATTTTATCTGGCGAGATAACAGTCTTCACTTCACCTACTGTGTGATCCAAATGTTGTTGCCTAGAAAGCGCATCTGCCTTTCCATTTTTGCTACCTGGCATAAAAGTTACCACAAAATCAAATTCATTAAAGTACTGAGACCATCATAATTGTCTAGGACTAAGTGTGTGAGCCGTTTTAAAATATTGCTAATTTTTGTGATCAGTTACCACCACCACCTGATGCCTTGCTCCCAGTAAATAGTGTTGCCACTCAAGGAATGCATACCGAATCGCCAGCAACTCTTTATCAGTTATGGAGTAATATTGCTCACACCCTGACAATTTTCTGGAATAAAATGCTACAGGGTGCCATACTCCCTTCTCATCTTTCTGTGACAGAATGGCTCCTATCGCCACATTACTTGCATCTATTTCAACTTGAAATGCCCTCTCAGTGTTGGGATGTTTTAACACGGGAGCCATAGGGAAAGCTACCTTCAACTCTTGAAAGGCTTTCTCCGCTTCAGAACTCCAAGTAAATGTCACCGCCTTCTTTAATAAATGCGTGATTGGAGTAACAGTTTTAGAGAAATTGCTGATAAATCGCCTATAAAAGTTGGCAAAGCCTAGAAAAGATTGTATGTCCTTGATGCATTGTGGCAAAGGCCAGTCTCTAACCGCCTGCACTTTCTTAGGATCCATCCCAATCCCTCTATTAGTCAAAATAAATCCCAAAAATTACACCTGTGTTCCATGGAATGCACATTTCTCGAATTTGACACACAATTGACAATCCTGTAATCGTTTCAACACTGTCCTTGCATGTCTTACATGCTGCGCTGGAGATTCAGAGTAAATCAAGATATCGTCAATATAAACAATGACAGAAACATCAATGAATTCATGCAAAACTTCTTGCATAAAGAACTGAAAGGCGGCAGGAGCATTATATAAACCAAAAGGCCTTACAAGATATTCAAACAAACCAAATTTAGTTCTAAAAGCTGTTTTCCACTCATCCCCCTCTTTGACCCGTATCAGATGGTAAGCACGCCTTAAATCCAGTTTGGTGTAAACTTTGGCAGACCTCACTTGATCTAAAAGAACTGAAATCAAGGGCAACGGAAATCTATTCTTTATAGGTACCTTATTTAAGGCCCGATAGTCAATGCAGGTACGTAAGGTCCCTTATTTCTTGGGAACAAAAAATAAAAGTGAGGAGACTGGGGACGTGGAATGTCTAATAAAACCCATAGCCAACATTTCATCTAAATATTCCAGTAAATACTGATTTTTCTTTTCTGTGCGGGCATAAATTCTACTGCATGGCAATTTTGCTCCTTCCTCCAAGTCAATAACACAATCATAGGGTCTATGCGGAGGTAATTGTTCAGCAATTCTCTTGTCAAAAACTTCACTAAACTCCCTGTACTGTGCAGGAAGTCCCTCTGTCACTGCTCCCACAATCTGATATTCTGGCCTCTTTTCAACTAACCATGTTGCTGGTCCTGCGTCCGAAAAAATATGTTCTTGACATCTCTGTTCCTCAAACCACACTGTCTGCCTTTCCCAATCAATCCTCGGATTATGAAGAACCAACCAGGGCATTCCCAAAATTATTCCAAATTGAGGTGCTGCTATTAAGTCAAATGTAATTTCCTCTTTATGCCCATGTCCACAGATCATTTCCAATGTTTCTGTCTGCTTTCTTATAGGCCCTGATACCAAAGGTGAATCATCCACTGATTGCACTCCTTCCACCTTGGTTTTGTCCAACAAAGGCAATCCTAACTACTCTGCCAAAGTAATATCCGCAAAATTGCCAGTAGCCCCTGAATCCACCATTGCCAGGACCTCCTGTTTAGTTAAAGCAAAACATAACGTCACCAAAATTTATAAGTGAGAAGTCTTACCCCCCACTGTGTTTGCAACCCATCTGGGGAACCTGATCTCCATTGGGCCTGTCACCTGTGTTCCCATTAAGGCCGGCCCATCTCTTTTCCTGCTTCCTTCGTTCTCCTCTCCCCTCCCCCACTTTTCTGAGGTGTATTGGGACATGTACGTATGAAATGTCCTGCTTGTCCACAATAGAGACACAATTTATTAGCCTCACACTCTTCCTTCTCTGCAGCTGACAAGGGTCCTCGTATACTACCAATTTGCATTGGTTCCACTTCACTTGTCCGTCCTCCTCTACTCCTGTCTAAATGCACAAAAGGCCCTGTATCTGGTCTCTTTTATCTCCTTTCCTTTCATTCATGCGATGATCCAACCTTAAAGCTAAATCAATCATGGCTGTGCAAGTGCTTGGTTGCGGCTCCACTTGAGCAATTGCATCCTTCAATTCCTCGCGTAATCCCTGATAGAATAACACTGTTTGTTTCGCCACTGGCCACTCGGTCTCAATTACCAACCTGTTGAACTGAGTAACATATGTGACTAAATCCCGACCTCCCTGTCTTAATCCCAACAACTCTTTATCTTGTGCTAATGAAACCTCTCGGCGATCAAATAACCTGCCAAATTGCCCTAGAAAAGCATCCCAATTGTATAGTAAAGGGTCGTCTTTCTGCACCAATGGCATAGGCCATGCAGCTGCATCCCCTGTCAAATATGAAATTACAAAAGCCGTCCTGGCCTGAATGGAGTCGAACGCAGTAGGTTATGAAATGAAGTCGGCATTGAGTAAGGAATGTCATGTACTTCCTAGGATCACCTGAAAAGTGCTCTGGAGCTGCCAATGGTACACTACTAGGAGGTTGGACAATTACAGTGGGATTCTGATTCTGGGGACCTCTCGCAGCACTAGCCCCCTCTAACAGGGTTTGCTGAGCTACAACACTCTGTACTTGTGTCTTTAAAGTATCAGATTCCTGTCTTGCTTGTACTAACTCTACCTGAATATCCTGAGGTGCCTTAAGCACATCTGCCAAGTGGTCGCCTCCATTTGGCTCTTGCGGTTGTAAGTATCCCAATCTGGGGGTGGCTTATTATGTCAACAATCAAGTACACAATAATGGGGAAATATGTGTCGACACTCTCCCCCGAACAACAGAAGCCGAATGTAGTCGACCCTCCACCCGTGGTTGGCACAGATACCTGAAATATAAACACAGGATATCACGTGGCAGCCAGTGGGGGGAAGAGGGTTAGGGAGAGGTTGTGGACGGGAGGGGGGATGTTAGGGATACAGGATAGAGGATTAGGAAATGCCTAGGTTGGATAGGACCGGGAAAGTAACAGGGAAAAACCCTACACTTTTGAATATCTTGTGGAGTACCATAGACCATAACACAAAAACTCAGACCACCAATACTACCCCTTAATACAGGTCACTGATGCACTTCCTAGAACACTTGCACTCCCTAATATCCCTTGATACAGGCACAGGTTGTCATACCATTACAGGGACCACATATATGCACGCAACAATGAAACAGACTCATGGGATGTCATCCCAACATGAAGAACATAACACATGGCCCTATGGGCAAGCATTAGCAACACTTACAAACATAAAACATGTATGGCCATAGACCTAGATCAAACACAAACATTGTACTGTGTTCCTGAACACACTCAGAGTAATCGAGTTAACAACACTGATACTCAAATGAAGTCTGTGCATCCTTCCAGTGCTAGTGCCACTTGCATTGAAACACCAGTACTCTACAAACTCAATATGACAGGCCTCACGTTCTTTTCCCCCCAGAACCCAATGCTGGAAATCAATAAGTTCCACACCCATAGGCAATGAACATTAAGAGTTCTTCCCTTTTTTCAATAGAGAATACCATGAATCTAACACCAACATGAACCCGTGAAAATCAAACAAATTCAGAAACCCTTCCTGCACTTATCTTTTTGTCTGGGAAGCTTGCAAGCCTTCCCGGACGTAATCTTGCATAGCCGTGACAGCAGCGCGGGTCCTTCTTCAGCCTCTGCACATTCCAAAGGGCCGCTTAGCGAAAAATTAGTAAGTACCGGCATAGAAACCACGTGTGTCCTCTTTTCGCTGCCATCCGCTCAAATTGCCTGCTCAGGGAAAAAAACAATTATAGGCGCGAGCGGCTCTCACCAATCCTCCGGCATGGCTTCGACTCACAAACAAGAATAAGCCACACCCGCCGTGCGCTGTTGGCCCTTGATAAGCTGTTACTAATTAGTATCAGCTGGCCACACCCGCGCACGGCAAGAACTACTAGATGTCCCAGAGACTGCTGGGAACGGTAGTTTCTTGGCCTACATACAGTTTTCTAAGCTTTCTGAAGTCCCTAACACCTCTTCTGTCTCCACCACCCCATAGTCCTGACATTATGCTTGTAGCAGGCGGCTCTGTTAGGCGACCGCTGCGAAGCCCAGACGCCATTTAAAGCCCGGACTGTAACGTAGTGCTTCAATATACAACGGATTTAGTAATTTATATTATTGAGGTCTGTAATCTGCTGTTATATTGGTAAATGAAAAAATGTGAGTTGCCACTCACCCACCACCCTAACAGCCCAACAGCCGGTCACTTGGCAATTCACTTCGCAATGCGCACGCAATGCGCGTGCACACCTTATTTGAATGCTTAGTCACAGGGTGTGATGTGAGAGAAGAGGGCGTGTTGGTGGGCAGGTGGGCGGGTAAAGTAGGTGGATCCTCTCTAAACAGGAAAAGAGAGAAGAAAACAGCAGTAAGTACCTAAAGACAAGGGTACGTTTCTCAAACACAAACACCCGAAGCAATATAGAAGTCCTTTTTAGTACTAGAATGCAAGTCCTTTTACCCACCAGCAACAAATGTCCATGTTGCGAGGGTCCACTGCTTCCTCTTAGTGACTAATGCGGCATCAAGTATAAAGCTTGATGTATATTCCAATGGCCAGTATTTTAGGAGCGAAGGAGCGTGCAGCCCAACACTTGGCAATTCACTTCGCAATGCGTGTGCACACCTTATTTGAATGCTAAGACGCAGGTTGTGATGCGAGAGAAGAGGGTAGGTTGGTGGGCAGGTGGGCGAGTAAGGTAGGTGGATTCTCTCAGCAGCAAATGTCCATGTTGCGAGGGTACGCCGCTACTTCTTAGCGAATAATGCGGCAGTAGAAAGCTTGATGTATATTCCAATGGTCAGTATCTGAGGAGCATAGCAGCGTGCAGCCCAACAGCCAGTCACTTGGCAATTCACTTCGCAATGCCATTTGTCCCGTGCAATTTGGGGGGTTGTGCAAAGCCAATTTAATGAAATGTGTATATTTCACCTTGACCTTCACTTCACCCGATATGCTCATTTCTGGCGATGTCTCATCCAATTGCGTTTGTTGAGGAGTCCCCCCACTTTAATTTTTAGGACTTGACCCCTGGATGAAACGGCTCTAAAGTAGAATGCAGAGCATTCCATCAGAGTGTAGCAAATAGGCAAAATAAACAAAAGCAGGAGGCGGTGCAGTGGGACAAAGAAACATAGATTACAAAGGAGCTACGAGCAGAGAGTATGGCAGTAGAATATTGGCAATACAGTCAGCGAGGTAGTACAGACAACACCTTGGATGGAGAAATAGACAAGGTGCAGGAACTTTAAAAAAATAGTGTTTTTTCATGGAGAGCCATGTGGTGTACCTTAGTAAAGATTGAGAGGATCTGGGTAGCCTGAAAAGGATGCATGTCGCAAAGGTGAGAACTTTGTTGAGGGCACTGAAGGAACAGAGGGGAAGACCGTTGAGTAGACCGGCACAGTATTCCAGGTTGCTGAGCACTATAATAGAGATCAGCGTTTTATTAGATTGGTGCATGAGTTGCTCGTGCATTTTTCAAATGTTTCGGAGGTTGGGCCTGTCTGCGCTAGCAGTGGGCAAGATGTACTGTAATAGTTAGAGGTCATTTCCAGAGAGAACCCCAATGTTGCGAGTCATGGGTGAGGGCGGATGAGGAAGTCTGGGAAAGGGAGATGACAAAAGGGAGAGTTGGTTTGAGTTTGAAGGCAGGCAGAACGATAGCTTCTAACTTAGAGAAGGTAATTTTGCAGCTGTGATGAGCTGACAGTTAAGCACTTGTTTCATCATTCAGACTTTGCAGGAGTGACGGACGAGAAAGAGAAACAGATCCAGATACCAGAGCGGACCGTTGAAACCAATGGATGAAATTTGTTTACCCAAGGTGGTGTTGTACAGGGTGAAGATGAGTTGACTTAAAAGTGATCCTTGGGTAAACCACACTGTCAACCGAAACAGCGTAGCACCAATTTGAATGTCCTGACTTTCTTGCATGTGGCGGTTAAGTGTGGTAGCATTGATAGGCAGGTGCTAATGTTATGTTATACAACTATTAGTCTACTTATGAGAACAGTACCTGACTCCTAAAGGTGCTAGGCCTTCGGACTCTTCGGGGTCTCTTTGTGATGGCAATGCAAGCTACTGTGCTGTGTCCTGGTTCTATCACCAGACGAATGTTCTGGGTCTGCCTGGTTATAGGAGCAGTTTTGGGAAGGAGAAGGTCAAACGGTGCACTTTGCATTCAAGCACAGGAAACTCTAAGTAAAAGTACTTTACCAATGAAGACGATCATTTGATCTTCCTAATCAGAGGCAGGCTAGTGTACCTCGATATCTGGAGATTTGGTGCAGGCAATGAGGAGAAAGAGATGTGATTGACTCTATCCCAGAACCACTGGCCTCTCATTGGCACTGACCTGACCTATCACACAATCTCAGGATTACTTTTTGGTCTGTTTTTAAGTCTAACAAATAAATTACTGGCATCAGGGCTTACATATCGTAAAGCTGAGGTCAGTCATGTTAAAATGCTAGAAAATTATTTGTATCTGCTTTATCCTCTGCTGTCTCACTCAGAAAACCTGTGCAAGAGGCCTTGCTGGTAAGTGATCACGTGAACACTGGTTCAATATCGATGGCTCTGGTCACTGAAGAGTGAGTGTAAGAGTAATAAACTCATGCCTGAAGATTCCACCAGCCTACTGCCAAGCCCATCATTCATTAGGACATTTTGGCTGTGCAGTCTATCATTCCTTCATGGGTCGATTGCTCTCCAAGTGTACTCATAGTCACGTGACCATTGGAACATTATTGCGATCACTTCATTGGCATCTCAAATGCTTTAAGAACTATGCAGTTCCTGTTAGGGAGAATTCTCCAGAATGGCTAATTTCCCTTACCTGTTGAGTTCCTCAGCAGCTTTGCTGGATTTCTAGGGTTTAATTTTTTACCTGGTAAGAGTGTGGGCCTTTTTCCAACTCTTACATGTGTTTTGCTGTATGTTGTACATTTTTGTGGTCATGGACTGTGGAGCCTCACCCACTCCATAGGCATTGTTGCATGTCACCCCTTCTGGGGGACATGGTACCCTCCAGTGTTGGTGTCATGGTCACATGGGGTAACCATGTGACCATTCAAATAAATGGGACGAGCCGCTTCCGGCACGTCAGTCGATTCCATTCTTGATTCCTGTGTCTTTATTGGTACACCATGCTGGTGCTGCACAGTATGTATGGGGCCTAGCCACATGGCCTTCCCTTCGGACGGTGACCCTGCTGGGCAACACTATCCCCCTGTGGATGTCGGGACCATGTGAACATGGTTGAATGTGCAACCCCGCCTGGGTGCCCCCAGAGCCGGGGCTGCAGTGGGCTGGATGCCCCCAGCCCCCGTGTGGAACTCCAGTGATCCGGAGAAGGCACGGTGATCCCTTCTCAGTGCTGGTCTGTGTGAACGCAGCCCTGGTTATCACATTGGGTGATCCCGACGTCTGTGGGGCCCGCTACGGTTACCTGGGGGCAGGCCCCCAAAAGGCATCATCTTTTTACTGTGTGTCACACAGCACCTTTAGTGCAGTGACACAAGGTTGTCATTTTAAACTCCCCACTTTAAAACTCCATGTTTTGGGACTAACTACTGTCTCCCAGAACATGTAAAGTTGCCATTCACTTTACTAGTCTTTTTAAATCTACAGACCCAGTACACCCTATCTTCCCATAGAGTACTGGAAGGGTTAATAGTTATCCCTTTTTGTCTGATTCTCATGGAACATTATTTCGTTCCCCTTTCTCTAAGATTTGGCTGGTGGCAGTGGTATCTACTATTTTTATTCTACCGCAAGCTATGAAATTGCCTCGGTACCATTTGAGGCTATGGTGGTAGCCTCAAACTCTAACCCGCTGGACCCCTTTAATTTTTATTTGGTTCTGGTCGGGTTTATTCGCCATTTCTTTTTGTAAAGGTCTTTCTCGTGTTTTACTCTGCACGCCAAACCAGGTTTGGTTCCATTGTTTGCCGTCCTTTGGCATCTGCCAAGAAGCCCTCCTAAGGTGCCTTAGTGTCTGGGTGGATAGGATTTGAGGGAGGGGTTTGAGGCCCCCTGCAAAGGGTCTCCTTGGAGACCCAAGTCAGTCTCTAGTTTGATTGGCTAGGTGGCTGTCCTGCCAGGACAGCCACCCTGCTGTTTGATTTGACAGCCAGGCTGTGTGAAGAGGGGATTTGGTGTATAAAAAGCCAGTCTCTGAGACTGGAAGGCAGAGTCGCCACTGGATCGAGAGAACTGAAGAGAAGCTGAAGGAAGACGACTGCTGCAACTACTGGACATCCCGGTGAAGCCCTGCTGCAGGGATGAATCGCCTGAAACTTCGACGACAGAGAAGATCTGAAAGAAAACTTCTTCCCTTGAGCTTAGTGGGACCAACCAGCTCGCCAAACACCAAACACCAGCCTCCCTCTCCTGGTCGAATTTGCTGTGCATCGCTGCAGTGAACCGGATAGCCAGGAGGAACGGAACCTGTTTGGGTTTTAAGGAGCACACCTTTTATTCAACGTTTTGCTCCTCTGCTGGCTTCTTCGCTGGGCAGTGCAGGACCCCCCTGCCGTCCTCCTTCTTGTCACCACGACAGTCACTTCAGGAACCGTGAGCCTGCAGGAACTGCCAGGATCAACTGCCTCAGCTACAGCATTCTTCTCCATTTAAGGTACTGTGCAAATCCAGTCGTTCGTTCCGTCAGACTGCGGTAAAAGTGTTTGAAATCTTTCACCTCTCCGAAGGCTTGTCCTTCTCTACTCCTTTGAATAACTTTTCTTCCAACCAACTTCGTTTTGAACTCTTGGCAAAGACTTAACTGCAAACTACTCTGAACTGTGCGATCCTCTGCAAAGACTCGGAACCATTAACATTCGCCCAGGCCTATTGACTTGAATCCTAGTTGTAGTAGCCTTTTCTAGATTGCCTTGCCTACTTACTTGTTGGTGCTGTTGATTTTGAATAACCTTGTCTTTCCTCCCCTTTTAAATTGTTGGAGTGCCATTTTACTCACACTTCATTTGTGAGCTTAACTTGTCCAGAATTGATTGGGTGTTGTTGTAGTATATTAAGATTGTGATTTTCTGCTTCTTCATCATAGTGAACTGTTTTATAACTGATGGTGTAAATACATGTATATTCTTTTACTCAGAAACCTTGAATCAGGGTTTATTTGAACCATAGCAATTGCTGTCCTTTGTGTAACTTCTAGTACTGCTCACATTACTCGTGAGATAAGTCTGCCTGCTCAGCCATCGCTACCACTTTACTGTGTAATGCAGGCTTGTACCAAAGGTGAAATTGTACTTACACTTGTAGTCTTAATTGTGTGTGGTGTTCCCAAAGGGTACTGCATATGATTCTGCCTAACAGTACCTTCAAGACAATGGTCCTGATTTACAAACATGTTTTAATCAGTCTTTCCCATGTTAAAACACGTTTGTAAATCAGGCCCAATTTTTGTAATGCTCTGATTAGGCTGCTACGTAAGTGAAAATATGAACGGCCCATGTAGGACAACAGGTGAGAGTGAAAATAGTATGCATGCATTTGTTTCTCATCGCATCTGCAATTCTATTTTCATTTGCATAGGCTCAATGTCCGAGAAACACACACGTCAAGTGCAATTAGGCTCCAGTAGATGGGATCTCTGAATGACATCCATTCGATTAAATCATGTCCTTGGGTGAGAAACCTCCCTGAGGGACCATTTACATGTATCCCATTCCTCCACGCAATAGTGTTGTGCTGAGGTGAACGAGGCACGGAGTCTACGCAACGACAGTAGTCAACGGCAACTGGCGGCAATAGTACTTCCGTAGAACTCTTAGTTCAGAGAGGAAAGCGCTGACTGACACTAACTACAGTGGCTCCGAGAGATTGACAACTCGTCGCCACATTTCGTAACACAAATTGTGTCTGGATTGTCGCATCCCGCAGTTCATTAAGTGTTTTTTGTTCTCGTGCCGAGAGGTCTGAAGACAAGTCTGACAAGTTGGAGGACATGAAGATTTGAGGGAGGCGCTTGGGGGAGGAGGGGGTGTGGAGCGGGTTGGAAGGACATGGCATATCTCCAGGGAGGAAAATGTATCAGGCAAGGAAGGAATTAAGCCAGAGACATTTCGACAAAGCAGAGCCAGGATGTGCATGAAAGGCAAGGAAAATGGAGACCAAGATGGCATATTGAAAAGTTGAGAAACTTTTCTTGCAAGCAATACATTGTTTCAAAATTGAAATAAGTATGAAAATTAAAACTATTTGTATCGGTACATGCTATCATCTGTTGCATATGTACAATAACAAGTTTTGGAATGTGATGGACGGGTTAACATAATGTGAACAATGATTATAAGCAAATGTTTTTTGGAAGCACGTTACACATTCATAATTAATATTTACAAGGCACTTTAAAAATGGGCTGGACTGCACAATGAAAGCGTAATGAAAGCGTAAAAGCCAGGCGTGATACGTGTATGCCTCCATCTTGCCTTGCAGCCCATGTGTTACCCCTTCCAAGGCATAGGAGGGACATCTCCGCCGTGCTTTCCTCCTCCTTGTGATGCAGGCAAAAAACAAATGGACAACTTTGAATTTGCAGGCAGTATTTACATTTTGGCAAGACAGCGTAAAAGTAAGGAGTAAAGGTGATTTTGCCGGGGTTTACTCTTTACTGTTGCAGTCCACCTTGCAAACGTTGGCATTCACCTCTATGAATGTAAAATTACCCCGTTGAAGGAATATCATATTTCAAATGACTTGGCAGATGAAAGCCCTGTCAGTATAAATTGCAATCTTGCGCACACATTTTCAGAGGAATAGCATGACGTCGAACACCTGGACAAAAACAAATGTTTTTGAAAACCATAATAATAACACTATGGTTCACAAAATAGACGAAGGCAACATTGCGGACAATAGAAAGGACATCCTAATTAAAAACATGCACAAGGGTTGGTGGCGAGAAAAGGAACCGGGAGACTAAAGGTGAACTGCAACCTGGCAGGAAAATGCCCAGGTGGATGGATGTGAGTGGTGGCAGAACATGACAGTCGGGCAGTGCCATGGGATGCGAGTAGAAAATCGATCGAAATAATGCAGTAAAAGGCCTTCGTCGTCTTTCAAAGGTTGAAAGAAATACCATCCACATTTATATGCTGTCCGAAAAGAGAAGTTATATAATGTGCAGAGGAAATGACTTAGAAAGAAAGGCACAACTTATTTCAAGAGCAGATATGTACCAGGGAAGAAGGCTTAACATGAAGAATATCTTGTTGTGGGGTCCACGTTTGAATCATATGTCCTCTAAAATCCCAGGCATTTTGCATTGATTTTGCACCAGTCACACTTCAGGCACATTAACCGTTTTATCTCTCAATACTTAGAGAAGCATTTTCCTAAAATCGGGTAACAGCTAAAGTCAGTGCAATCTGCATAAAACATCTAAGAAAAGCAACAGAACTGTATTACGAAAGAGTAAGAGGACTGATTTTAGCTCCCTTTTTAGCTCTGAGGAATTATCTGTGTTTCTATATATTTGCTAATTGTTTTAGTTGTGCTTCCCTTCCCTAAATATCCATTATGTTTCTTTCTGTGCTTTGAAATTGCTGTGCACTTCTCACTTGACTTACTTCAATACTTACTGTTGGGGGATCCGGCTGGGCCACGCAGCGGACAAAGGAGTGGGGATCACCCCACTCGCTCCGCAGCACCGGAGCAACCCACAAGGCTTGGGACACCCAGCACACAGCAGCACCCAGGTTACCCAGGCCGGGGTCACCCTGCTAGCCAAGTTCACATGGCCACCAAATACTCCAGGGATGGTGTTGCCCAGTAGGGGCACCGTCCTCGTGCTGGGCCCCGTCCTTGGGCCCACAGCACGCGGTGTTGCACCAGCATGGTGCTTTGCAGAGACGACACTGGAGTCAGGATCAGATAGACTGACGAGCCGGAAGCGGTTTGTTCTCTTTATTGACTTGTTCACATGGTTCCCCTACGTGACTAGGACAACAACACTGGGAGATCCCATGTCTCCCAACAGGGTTAACATGCAACACTCCTCCTTTTTCATAACAACAAAATAAATGGAACACCACAACATAATACACACACTAACACTGCAGACCATAAATCCCACACACGCACCCTTTATTAACCTGGGTGAGTGGGTCCAACATCACTGAACAGCACCGATGAGAGCGCCTGGCAGCACATAAAGCATTCCATATATACGGAAGTACACTATATGACGTTGCCCACTGACAGGCCCATTTTCAACAAGTCCGTGTCTGCAGGCTCCCAGTCTTCTTGGGGATGTCGATGATGTCCATCTTGCGTACCCGTGGATCGGCAGGAAACCAGTTAGTGCCCTCACCAGTGTTCGTCTGGGACAATCGCACCACAGTCAGAAACCAGCAAAGCCACACCTGAGGAAGCCCAGGGGCCACATCGGCCTGGTCCAGAGTTCGTAATACTCGGCTAACAGATGGGCACACAGTTCTGGGTGGGTACACATGCTTCTGGACACCCCGGGACCATGCTGGTTATGTTCATCGGTGGGGTAGGCTCCCTGCTACAGTGCACTGGCAGCAGAACAACAGACTGCTCCTTTCACGTCCCCCCTTTTCGGGGCCGCTGGCAAGATGACACTGGTGCAGCGCCATTCACCCGGCCTTGTTCCCTGTTGCTGTGGGGCTACAGGGCATTCTGTCTACCCTCTTCAGGGTACCCCCGGCTTGCCTGCACATATGTTCATTTATATGCCTCCCCACCCTGCGTAATGATGGCAGCGTACCCACATGATGGTAGGCGGCAGAGGTGGTGTTGGGAATACGGTCCTCGCCACCCTCACCCTTCTTGATACCATGGGCTGGATACTTGCAGGACTACTGTGTGGCAGGGTAGCCGCGACTCCCTCCAGGGACTGTTGTCTGCCGATGGGACACTGCTGACCAGTTGTCTTGGTCACTTATCCTTTTCTGCTCCCCCAGTCAGGAGTTTCAGTCGCCAGGGAGGGCGCACAAGCACTCAAAAGAGCTGCAAGCCCCCTCTTCCTCGTGGGAGTCACCCCCTTTTGCTCTGGGGTGGCGACTCGACGTTCAGCCCACGGACATTCGCCTGCTCCTGCATGGTGGGCAAAGCGCGATGTTGCTCATGCCTGGAGTCTGCAGGCCACCCCGTCTTACCTTCTGTGCGGTCTCTTGCAAACCTGACCACCATGGGGCCCGGGATGTTGTGGGGCCATGTGAAGTATCAGCCCGAGACACAAGCAGGTCCACAGGCATTTTCCTTGTCTCTCTCCTTTCACGGGCGACTGATGGGACTCCATGCCCAGCTGTGGTGCACATGGTTAGTGGGCCTTCAGGGCTGATGACATCTAAAGGTGAGGGCCTGGGCCCATGGGGAATGCCGGCCCGCCTCTCCTCCACTGCACCAGGGAATACCGCGTGCAATAGCACGGAACTACAATGTCGCCACTGTGCGGTATGGCCCTGAGCGGTCTCTTTTCCTTGTTCCACACCAGCCAATGTTTTTTTAATCTATTTTTATTCACTCGTCCCGGGTTTGTCTTTGGCCATGCCCCCACCCTTTGTTTGATGCAGGCCCGTTGCGGGGCTCCGTTACTTTTTTTTTTCCCTCACTCCGCTCCGGAGCACATATCTTTACTCACGGGCCCAGGTGGTGATGGGCCCGCCTCCTATTGGGGGCCGCCTAAGCTGTTGGACGGCCCCTGCACCATTTCTGTGCCGTGGCCAATGCCGCTCTTGGATCAGGGCCCCCTCAGCTGTTCAGCGGCCCCATTTGCTTCTGCCTCCTTTCCTGCTCCTCAGAGCAGGCTCGCCTTCACAGTGCAGCCTCTTGTTGTTGTGGCCAACACCGGAGGGCAGTCCTCCTCCTCTGGGGGCCGGGCAGTTCACCTCTCCACGGCAGATGCCGTGTGTAAGCCGATCCATGCCGCACGGCTTGCGGGTGGGGGAGGGGCAGCTCCTCTTCATTGTGTGCGACGCCAGAGGGCAGTCCTCCCCCTGTCAGGGGCGGGGGGCAGCTCACCTCTGTGCAGTGAATTCAAGGCTGCTCCATGTCTTCGCTGGGGGAAGCATACCTTTTCACTGTTGCGGCCGAAGCTGCCGGGCAGTGTTCTTCCTCACGGGGATGGGGGCTGCAGATCTACCTACCCATCGGTGCGGCAGATGCCGCTCACTTTCCCCCATGGCCACAGATGTTGGGGCCTTGTAGGGGGGGCTGATCTGCTTCACAGGGGCTCAGCTACTCCATGCAGCGGATGTTGCCTCCATTTTCGTGCGGCCACCACTGCACTTCACACAACGGGGCACGGGGGCCCATAATCCTCATCACCATTGTTGGGGGGCCCAGTCCGGGTCACCGGGTGGGCCCCTGTGTGTGTCGGGAGCACCTGACATGGACATGAACCATCCGTGCTGCACTCATGCAGCAGACAAAGGAGTGGGGATCACCCCACTCGCACCGGGTGAACCTGAGCAACCCACGTGGCTCGGAACACCCAGCACACGGCAGCCCCGGCTCTGGGGTCACCCAAGCCGGAGTCACACCGCTAGCCAAGTTCACATGGCCACCAAATACTGCAGGGACTGTGTTGCCCAGCAGGGGCACCGTCCTTGTGCTGGGCCCCATCCTTGGGCCCACAGCACCCGGTGTTGCACCAGCATGGTGCTTTGCAGAGGTGACACCAGAGTCAGGATCACATAGACTGACGAGCCGGAAGCGGCTCGTTCTCTTTATTAACTTGGTCACATGGTTCCCCCATGTGACAAGGACAACCACACTGGGAGATACCACGTCTTCCAACAGGGGTGACATGCAACACTTACAGGAACCACCCTCCTGCGGCTTATTTTCTTTCCCACCATTCTCAGGCTCATTAACTTCACCCTACAGTTCTCCTACGACTTCTGTGACCTGTGGCATCCCCCAAGGTTCCAAAGTTTTCCCTCTTTTATTTGACGTCCATGTAAGACCCGGGTAGAGCAGATCCGCTCTCATGTGTGTTGTTTTTATTTGTATGTGTATGACAACCAACTTATTCTGAGAGTTTACAAGAATCCAGTTGAATCTGTCAGGTGTCTGAGATCGTGACTTGCATCAAGCGGCAGCTGGCTGAGGGCTAACTGGATCAAGCTTAATGGTGAGAAGCCTGAAATTATGATTATCGGCCCTCTGGCTCAGAGTCAGGCATAGACCTCAGACTTCTGGCCCATTAGCCTAGTGAATAAGCCATGGCCTGTTGTTTCCATAAAAAAACCTTGGTGTTAAAATCAGATATTCTTTATCTCCTGAGCTTCAGGTCAGCATCATCTGAAAATCAGGTTTTTAAAAACTTAAAATGCTTAGGAAGGTGATCCCCTTCCTACCCCAGTACTACCGGGGCCTTGTGATTGCGACCGCAATTTTAGGAGTACTCGACTACCGCAGAAAAGTCCTTCTTGCCCAGCCTAAATACCACATCCGTTGGCTCCAGATTTTGCAGAACTGCTTCGTTGGTGATGGGCTTGCCTCAATTTTCTCATGCTTCGCCTATTCTGACCCAGCTTCACTGGCTACCTGTTGAGTGTCACATTAAGTCCAAGACACTTTGCCTGACACACCACGCACTGTATAGGCAGGGAGCAGTCTTCCTTCAGGCAAATATTTTGGCCTATGTTCCTACTAGGGCTCTCCGATCTGCAAACTTGGGTCTTTTTATGGTTCCTTGATTTAGCAAGGCCACAGTGGGTGGCAGAGTTTTCTCAGTGGCTTCCCCCAGCCTTTGCAATGCTCCCCCTCTTTCCCTCAGATTAACTGAGGATTTTCTTCACTTTAGGAAACTGCTCAAAACCTTTCTTTTCCCTCACTGATTTGTTTTTGGCTATTCATGTTGTCTTCCTGTAGGCTTTTTCTCCTCTCTCAACACCAGTATACCCATGGGTGATATCACGCTATAGAAATAAAATAACATAATATAACTGTTCTTCACATTTCTGGGAAACAGGAAAAAGGTACAAATCTTCTGGAGATTTGATTAAAATATGAAGTAATATCTAGAGTGACTCACCTTAACACGACAGCAAATGCACCCATGTAAATATATCAGTGTATTCTGCATCAGGAATTACATTCATTACAAGAGGTGCATAACCCAGAGGATTTGGCAGGTGAAGAGGTGTTGTAAGGTAATGGGCAGCAGGGAGAATCCCAAAAGGTGAAGGAAATGAAGTGTTCCCGGAATTAGCGTAGGAAAATGCAATAAGAATTAGGGGAGAGACTGGTTAGGAAAGGAGGTGGGTGGAGGACAAAGGGGTTGAAGGGAGTCCACCCCCCACAACTGGAAGAAGAAAAGAGATTGGGAGGGGAGTGGGTGCAACCCTCTTCCTTAGTATAATGCAATTGGGGAAAATGGCAGAGAAAGAATAGATGGAATGCCACGGAATTAAGAGCTCCATAAGGAAGGCATGTGATGATAAAACATGGAGCAATAATAATTAAATGCCAAACTAAAGACACAATAAACTGCACTCTGTGTATTGTTTTATTTTTCCACATACCCAAATGATGTAAATATAACCATTTGAAATAAATAGTATTTCTATCCACCTCTAACACCTTTCTTATGAGTCTCTCTGGGTCGTGCTCCCTGGCCTTGACTCTTTGCATACAGATGAACACCACCTATAGTCAAATAAATGCCTGGCTGGGCATTAAGGCAAATCCTCAACAACATCCTTTTTGTCGTTCCCTCGCCAGACCTATGGACTCCTCCTATGGTCTCTGTGCTTTCTCCTTTCCCTCCCTCTCCCATTAATGGTGGCACCCGGTTGGAGGCCCTCCTGGCCCCCTTCGACTCCTCTAAGGTCATCATTAATGCTTATCTGAATGGTACCATCTTGGTCCAAGGCCCTCAGGCCAACCTTCTCCTCTTTAATAGATGATTCCCGTGCCTCATCAAATTCCTTTCTTCTCCTGCTGTCCCCTCTATTCCCTCCATGGCTTCCTTGCCTCCCCCTGCTGTCTCTTCCTTGGCTACCCTTCCCTCGCCTCCTTCCCTTGTGCCCCCTCAGGCTTCTTCTACACCTCTTCAGGGTGTACCTCTGATCTTTACCCCTCCCCACAAGTCTTTCAAGGACAGTAACCTTCTCCATATTGCCACTCTCAACTCTCGCTCAGCTGTCAAACACTCCTCTGACATCTGTCGCCTCCTGGAAGAACATGACCTTGATGTCCTCGGTCTCACCGAGACATGGTTCACGGCCAGCTCTCTCACAAGCTCTGACACTCTCCTCCCTGATGGCTACAAGATCCTCTACATGCCCAGGTCCAACCATTACAAAGGGGTTGTAGCACTGATCTTCCCATAGTGGATTTCTGCCTCTGTCATTCCTACGCAGGCGTATACCTCTTTGGAATGCCTCATCTGCAGGCTCTCTGCCTCTCACTCCTAACCATTCCCTTACTGTGGCTAGCATCTATCGGCCACCTGGTCAGATCTCCTCATTCCTCTCTCAGTGGGCGGACCTCTCCTCATCCATCCTGGTCTCGACCACGCAACTCCTCCATCTTGGACATTTTAACATCCACCTGGATGCTTCCTGTCCTTCCTCTGGACTGTTTCGCAACCTCTGCAACTCTCTCTCACTCTCTATCCTCCCCTCTGGCCCGACTCACTCTGTAAGGCACACTCTGAATATTCTGATTGCTAACCTTCTTCATTTGATAAATCATGTGTTCACTATTGTTCAATATTTTCTTAATGCTGCCCTCAAAGGATGTTCTGTCCCATAACTGGAAACCTAGATAAATAACCTTCCTCTGGGGTGGTATGTTGATATTATTTATGTGCCAATTGTATTGTACTCTGGCCACCTTTGGATGAGATATCTGGATGATCTGGCACTTCTGGTTGATTACCAATCCATTTAGTTTAGCATAGTCAGACATGTTTGTTATTAGACCATGTAAACCTACAGGTGTATAATCTATGAGTGCCAAATTGTCCGCCTATGCTAACCAATGCATTTTTTGTTCCCCCACTTTAGGTGAGATTAGGCCAACATCTTTCATTTCCTGAAAAAAGTCAGCCATGAAAAGATTAAAAAGGCATGGTGCAAATATGCATCCTTGCATTAAGCCTATGTATATTCAGATTGGTGCTGTTAATGTTCCTGTAGAGTACAATCTTATTTTAATGCAGTTCTCTTGGTGAATGTGCTCAAGTATTGCAAGTAATGATGCAGGAATTCCCCATGCTTTTTGTTTATTCCATAGGCCTTCCCTGTCCACAAGATCGAAAGTCTTTAGAGAAGTCTATTAATGTTACAAATACTTTTTTTTGATTTGTCCCACAATCCTTTACAATTATGTCCTTAATAACAGACATGATTAAGCCACTGAGCCCAGTTTGAGCTTTGGGCAGGATATATTTTTCTTTCACCCACTCATTTAATTTCTCCAGGACAATTGTGGCAAATGTTTTACTGTCCGGGTCCGGCAGGCAATCGGATGGTAATTTAATGGATCTGACTGTTCCCCTTTTTTGTGTATTGGGACAATAATGGATTCTCTACAAGACTGGCGGATAGTACGTTTCTTCAGAATATCCTTAAAAAGCAGGTCCAACAATGCATCCCATAGCTTTACATTACTTTTAAGAACTGCATTAGAAAAACAATTTGGACCACACGCTGCAGACATAGATTCCTTTACTAATTATTCTTTCTATGTCTGGTGCCTCAAATTTTAATATCCATGGTTCTTTACCATTGACCACCCTTCTGGATCCTTCATTACCCATGCCATTTATATTTTTCCAGTGTGTCATCCAAGCGTCCTCAGTCACGCCATTCGATTGGCTCACACATTGAGGATATTCTTTATCATTTATTATGGACCAGAATTGTCTAGTATCTTTTTTGATAAGAATCTGCAAGATCTTCTCCAGACTTATTATTCAGTAATTGTCTGAGGCCCCTTAGCCACCACTTATAGGCCGATAGGACTTCCTTTTTCTTGCTCATATAATTTCCTGCACCCCGCTCATTAATTCTGAGCCGTCTCAGTTGATAGTTCAGTCCCTTTTTGTAAACCAAACTTCTTTATTGTAGGTGTATTTATGCCAGTTGTTTGTTAAATGTAGTTTGTTAGGAGTCTCCTGATTCAAGAAAAACTCATTAAAGCACTCAACTGAGCAGTTATCTGATAGTACTTCTCTACTAACACGGGCTATATAATTTGTTAGCTTCGGGTTCAGTGGTCTACCCATGGACCAAAATGTATGAATCCTTTTTTCGGGCAGGATTAACCGTCAAGTCAACAGGTCCTTGGGCACCCACCCTGCTTGGTTTCCTAGACAGGAGAGTGACTAACATATTATGATAGCTCAATTTGGTCTCTTTCAGTGCAAAGCAGTTACAAATGTCTAGCAATGGTCTTGAAATTATAATGAAATCAATTGTAGAGCGTGATTCTCCTCACTTCCACATACTGGCCCTTTTTTTATTTGTGACCATCACTTTATTCAAAATATGAAGATCCCAGGTCTTACAGCGATTGTCCCATTTTTTCCCATTCTGCCGTGCAGACATTGGGCAAAGCCCATGGTTAACACAGTCAGTATTAATGTCTCTGGCTATCATAACAAGTGAATCAGCCTCAGACAGCCATTCACCCACCAATTCAGAAATATAACGTAGCTATCTAGGGTGTCTAATTGATTATTCCAATGTATGTTTATCACCAAAAACTTCCTTTTAACCCCTTACATAGCACCTCCATGTCAACCACAAAGATGCCTTCTATTTAATACCACAGTGTACTGGATGATATTATTTTAGAATTTCTTGTAGCCAACAATAATCTGCCCCTTGGTATACCTCTATCAGGTTTCTTAGCCTCTTGCTATAATATGGTAAACCAGGTTTCCTGAAATGTGATAATATCATGCTCCTCAAAGATGTGATTCTCCTCCTCAAATCCAAGAAAGCTATTATAGCCTCTAGTGTTCCATTTTAAACAACACAACCTTTCATCTGCCAGAGGTCCGTCTGACAACCCCTTACTCCCAGTAATTAATTTTTCAATAGTTGTAAAACAATCAGGGCCAACCCATGCTGCTCACTTACTGCGGGGTTGGGTGAAACTTCCTTCACATTTGGACTGCTTGTAATCGTCCTTTTCAATGCACCAGGTTTTACACACCCCATTTTACTCTGCATCGCTCCCTGCATGGGTTCAGAAAGCATACTCCTCACCTCATGGCATTCTTCATACACCACACATCCAACTTCATTATTTCTGCTCTTTCATCCAGTACCATGGGATGAAAAATGACAACCTCCAGGCCACTTCAGCAAGGTCGGATCTGTCCTAGAATGGGAAGCTGACATACATTATGTCACGTGATGATAGTTTTGCCAGGCTACTAGCCTACTTCAGTAATGTGAGAATGGTTGATCTATTGAGCACAATATTGAAGTCAACATAAGGGCACATTTCCAAATACATAATGTTCCTATCACTGGCCGGCTTCACCCTCCAATCGCCATCAACCGCCTTCTCTGTTTGTTGGTTCGCACTCCATTGTGGAATGCACTTTCTGGTGTGATTATTGTTTTCCTCCTGTGTTGTTTTTATTGTGCAAAACAGACTCCACAGTCGATCCAGTGGACCCACCCTGGGTTGACATTCGCGATTCCCAGCAACTTCTTCCGGCCTATTCAAAGCCTCCTTGATCTTATTTTGGTCACTTGATTGTTCAGGCACTACCATTACTTAACCTCTGATTTGTCCCTGTTTACAAGAAGTCCCTGCTTGCCTTGCTTGAGGCAATACTGACTGGTCGTAGGAATGGAAAAAAAACATGGCCCATTGATCCTTAGCTTCTACAGCCATCAACCTTTCTTTCACCTGTTCTTCTGGAAGATGTTATTTCCCCTGATCATTCCGCTCTTTCTCTTGGGGAGAAGAGCCAAATTGAGCAATCCTGAGGCGGACCGCCTTCAACTTTGATAAGAACTGCTTATTGGCCAATGACCTATCAATCTTGTTTGATGTTTAGCGGGGAGACAAGGAAGTCACTGTCAGAAGTAATATAATCCCCCACTTCGATGAGGCTTATGGAATCTCTTGCTTGGTCAATATCCATAGAGGTCTCTTTCTCTGCTATGGACACCAGCTCGGGTAGTTTTCTTACTGTACTGCTGCCTTCACCATTAGTCTTGTGTCCTCATCCTTCTTTGACTGCCAGATCACATCTCATAAATACTTACTTGAATCTTTCTTCAGTTGGTTCTTTCTGTCATTCAATGATTTTTTTCTTTGCTTTTTTTTTGGTTCTTAGGTGATAACATTTTCTCCAAGGGGAGATCTTTTGTTATGGTAGTACTTACTTCCTCAGTTATGTCGTCTGTTCCCACCGCTTTCTCGCTTGAGCTCCTTGAGGTTTTTTTGCATGTTGAAATAACTAGTACTCAATATGTCCGTTTTTACATTTAGCTCTGAGAGAATAAGCGTGTGGGCTCTCACCTCATCCCCGATATTATCATATAGGGCAACTTGAGCACTCAATATTGAATTCAGTGCAGAGATTGATGGTGATGACAACTTTATACATTTGTCTGCTTCTGGTAGGGGGGGATGGAGTATGTTTGTTCGACTTGCTTCTGGACCTTGTGCAAGATTACTTAGTGACAATAATTTCACTAATTCAGATGGTGAACCTCTCATGGTACCCTGATAATGTTCATTTGGACTCAAGTATCCATCAGCTACCCCACTACTCCTAATTGGTTCAGGCAAGCACGAGCTATTTTCATGCAAGGTATCTCCTTCCACACATCATAGCTTTCCGACACCCTCCAAAAAATGAATGTCACAAATATTGCCCCTATCTAAGTTCAAATGGGCTGGTGGGGGGATATTCTATGCCATGGTGCTCACGCCCACAGGCTTAAAGAAGCTGTGTTGCCTCTGTGACGCACTTGGTGTTGATTGAGTTTCCCCCACATTGCGGTCTGTTGGTAGTGTGATTTGAGTTGTTTTCATTGATTTTCGCTCAGTGCCGGTATCATTCACTCTCCCTGTAGTAGAAGGAGGTTGTTTTGTCTCTGGGATGCCCAGGCCAGCACAGATGGCATTCAAAATACTTGTTTTCTGCTGTAGTAGGGCTAGGGCTGGTGCTGTATTCACAGAGTCAGCCAAACTGATCAGGTACCCTGACGTCTCTTCCAGGACTGCTTGGGCTGGCAGTACTGATTCTGGGGAATGGATCTTTGTTCATGTCTTCTGCTTGTTAGTTTGTTTTCCCAGGACAGTGACTGTCAGCATAGATGGCCTCTTTCTTGTCTGAACAGGTGGCATCACTGAATTTTCACACTGATGGTATACTATTAGTCAGTCTGCAATAAGTTAGTCACTAGTTTATCCAAGCGTATCAGGTTTCTACACCTTTGGCTATGGTGAAGCTCCAATGCAAGTGCCCACAGTCACTTCTAACGCAGGCCGCGTAGAACTTTTGATATAAATCAGCAAGTGAGTGAAAAGTCACGTGGATCTGTGCCTTTTTATGCAGCGTCAAGCTCCTCTTAATTGGCTAGTCAATTAGCGGTTAGTTGATTAGTGGTGCTTGGATTCCTGGCACTCTCTTCTATCCCGAGTCACTACTGTGCTACCACTTGCAGAGGGTTTGTGTGGAACACTGCTGTTACAATTAGAACAATTTAGATGCAGAAATAAATTAAGTGGAAGCTCAAAGGCTCTAATGTCCCACAGGCAGTTCCTCTCTCCCATTGCTTCCCTGAGAGAGAGAACAGTATGACAAAGATCCTCTCAGGGTTAGTTGCCTTGTGTTCGGTGTGTAAAACACTATTATGACTCATCTCACCTCAGCTGTTTTTGCCTGTGACTGTGATGTTAAAGGCCTTCACTTCAGCAGCAATGAAAGTCATGTGTACACCCCAGCACCCTGGCACCTGTATTCAAATATGGACCAGTGCAGCCTGTTTTTCTGGCCGCCTAGTGTCCAATAGATAAAGTTATGTATACATAAATAAATACATTATAATAATAACTGTCCCAGCATCTGTTGCTGCTACTACAGGACCGTTGTACAGGAACGCAGAAGCACAGAAGATAGGGCTAGGCCCCCTGTGTAAGCACCGACAAGTTTAAGAACAAAAATTTGAAGACACATGAGAGTTAATTGCCGGGGTAAAAGTCTTGCGGCTTGCCTTACCTTGCTTAGTTGGAAAGTGAATGCCTCACCATCGCAGTCCCGCACCCCAAACTCCAAACACCAAACACACTGCTGCACACCGCTGCACTCTGTGCAGGGTGTGTTTTTTTAAAGTGGTCCTCCTCCAGCTGAAATGCAAACAAGAAACATACTCCTTCAGTCCACGAATGTCCGTCTCCTCTTACTCTGACAAACAAACTGCTGTGCAGGGTGTGTGTTCTTAAAGGGGCCCTCCTCCAGACAAAATGGAAACAAGAAACAGACTCCTTCAGTCCATAAATGTTTGTCTCCTCTTACTCTGTCAAACACACTGTTGCACAGGATGTGTGTTCTTAAAGGGGACCTCCTCCAGCCGAAATGGAAACAAGAAACACAATCCTTCAGTCCATGAATGTCCATCTCCTCTTACTCTGACAAACAAACTGCTGTGCAGGGTGTGTGTTCTTAAAGGGGCCCTCCTCCAGACAAAATGGAAACAAGAAACAGACTCCTTCAGTCCATAAATGTTTGTCTCCTCTTACTCTGTCAAACACACTGTTGCACAGGATGTGTGTTCTTAAAGGGGACCTCCTCCAGCCGAAATGGAAACAAGAAACACAATCCTTCAGTCCATGAATGTCCATCTCCTCTTACTCTTCCAAAACCTATAAGCGATATACATTGTTCCAATTGAACCGTTTTTAACACCCGCCAGAAGATGATACTTTATGGTTGTGTTTAGAGCAGTGCCCATGCAGAGGCCTGAAGTTTACCTGGTAGCGTGTAATAATGGCTAAGCATACAAGCCAGTTGTTAATGTCTCTCAGTAAAAGACATGCAAAGATTATGCTTGTTACATCTAAGAGAGCTGTAGGCCTGTAATTATCAGGATCAATGGTATCTCCTTTTATTATAAGGTGAGTATCAAAGATGAATTTCATGAGTGTACCCAAGGAGAGAACCTACACTTGAGGGTCACTCTTAATCAACACTGGAGCCAGCCCTTCCAGGCCTGGCATCCTAGATGCCTTAGCCTTGGTGATATGTAATAATAAGTCATCTTTATCCAGGGTCAGCTTCCCAAAAATGATGGGCCTGTGATGTCATAATCCTTCTGGATGTCCTTGTTAGGTTTGGCAAACTTTGACAGATAGTAAGTTGTCCAAGACTGAGCCGCGATAGGACACAGCGGGTCTAACTTAAATGACCCCGCCTTTGCTGTTGATAAGTGCCCACAAATCTGCTGTATTTCTGTATTACTGTCTTTTAATTTCCTTAGAATATTTTGGTTGTCATTGGTATACAGCTGGATTTTAAGTGATTTTAAGTAATATTTGTATTGCTGAAAAATGTTCTTCCTACTAAACCTCTAGGTTTCAGGGGATTAATGTTGAATTGAGACACCGAAAGAAATATATTTTTTTCCTCATCTGGTAAGCATATGTTTTTAATGATAGTTTGCAATGCTTCAGCAAAGCAGGAATATGTTGTAGCATTTCACTTTACTGTAATACCACCTCTGTCTAAGGAAATCATAGCCATATTTGGATCCAGGGCATGCAAATCAAATGGAAAATGAAGGGTGAAATGTAATGTTGCGCAGTCACTAAGCTCCAAGCTCTTGGCGGTTAGAAGGCTACATAAATATTTAAGCGCTTTGTAACATAGATATGATCAATCCATGAAGAGGCATGCCCTCTCTGCCAAGTAGTAATCTGTCCTTCATGGATACTACACTGCTGCATACATAGAGACAAGTCCCAACTTTGCATACATGTGTCGCACTCTATACCCCGTGCCATACAACCATTAAATGATCCCAAAGGAACTGCAGAGAGTTTATTCAGCCTTACCCCATCAGCACAAGATAAATTGGAGTCCACCTACAACAATCTGGTGTGGGTGGCCCACTTCCAACCAATTATTAACAGTATCAACCAAGGCTTCTTTCAGAACCAAACAAATAACCTTATTTCAGTTCCAATACAAATTGATAAAGAGGATTTCCATATCTAGTATTTCAATGTTAAGGCTCACAGCCAGGATAACTTCATGATAAGTGTCAATTTCATGATAATTGGCTTTTATGCTTAAGTCTATGGCAATTGTCAGGCCACCAGAAGGACGCTGCCCTGGTCCTCTTTTTGAAAATTTGGTAAATGTCATGAACCACTCCAGGTCAAAGTGGTCCGTCACCATTGTTTCTTGCAAAATTATAATGTGTTTGTCAGTTAAGAAGTTAGTTAGTTCAGAAGCCTTAGATCTATTTGTATATGCAAATACCTTCCATGATGTTACCAAGAGATTCCCTTGGTTAAAGGTGCTTTGGGACAGATTTGGAATTGGCTAACAGTTTTTATGCAGCTTCCAACAAGGACCAGTCCTACCCTTGTTCGGTATCGACTGCTGTCTCCTGATTTCCACTAATTGCCCTAGGAATGTTGCCTAAGATCTTTGTTCGTTGACTCCTAGACCAGACTGTTATCTCTGATATTTCTTGTGGTAGAGGTTTTGACGAAAATGATTCAATGTCAGTAGGGTTATGAAGTTCGCAAAACAAGAGATCATGTCCCTGTTCAGGAAATTACACAGAATCAATACCGCCTGGATGTAGAGACCTTAAAGCAGCTGGGATAGACTTCCCCTATTCATTGTCTGGTCACTATTTATATTTGAGATTTTCTCCAAGCCAATAGATTTTATAGTATTATGGGTTGAATCAGGTGCTGCAGAGCTGTATAAATTGAGAAACACCAATGGTGTTACAGATGGTTGTAATTCGACCCTTAGATCTTCCATAGCCTGGTCCTGTTGCAAATTGCCACTCAAGGACACATATTCCATTATATGGTTAGTTGTCGTAATTCCTTTTGCCCCATCTGTGCTGGTGGTTTCAACTGATGGAAAGGTGTGCGGGTCCAGACCTACATGCTTTGTTGGCTTAACGTAGGTTGTAATTGTGCTCTGGCTCTCTTTTTCCAACGGTAGACCCAACTCAGGAAGGCCTGTCACAACATGCGTACAAGATAGATGACCTGCATTTCCTCTTTGATGGTCTTGAGTGTTTAAATGAATAACCCCACCCTCAGATGGCAGAGATCGTAAGAACTATTCATAGCTATTACGTTCTTTGATTTCTTTTTTTGTTGACAGTTTGTTCTTGTTGCTTTATATCTCATAGTAGGTTGTGTGGCTGGACAAGGTAACTCAGATATGTTATGCTTAAATTATCCCCTATTCCATCCTCAACCGTTCCAGTCTCTATTCTAGGTGTGTCAAACAAGACAGGCGAAGCGCTCAAGCCTGAATAATAGGCTACCAGATGTGAAGGACTATACAGGGTTTGGTTACCCACTACTAGCGATTGCATTTCATCCATCACTAGCTGTGGAATAGGGCTCAATGGGAATGGGGATGGAGCTAATAACGGGCCCGTTCATAGCTCCTTGGTCCCCTCGCGGGACCCGGAAAAGACGTCTGGTTTTTCCAGACATCTGTTCCGGGTCCCGTTCATTACAGGACCGCCAGGGTCGTAATGAGGCCCTATATCTGATTGTCAGTAATATATCCAAAGTGCTTTGTTCTTCCAATTATGACAAGTTAAAAACAATTATCAATTCATAAAGTGTCGAAGTGCAATATAACAAAACAGAACAGATTCAGAGATGTCATACAATGGATATCAATGGAGCAAAGAGTCCAGTGACAGAGAGTCTAAGTAATTTGTCACTGCAATGGTAGTGCCATTAGTTCTTCCCACAAGACAAAACTGCCATAACGACGCACAATCAGATAGGGCTAACAGTTCAGCATATTTTCTAAAAAGAAATACATCTTTTGCTGCTCAGAGCCCGGCAATCTTTCTTATCTTGGCAAAATCGACAAAAAGTAATTTTGAGAGCAAGTTAACCATAACACAGTAACAACTCCCTGGTCAATAAAAGATTCCAAAGGAACCGTCTAAATTTGCCTCTGATTCTAATATGGGGGTCAAGAGTAAAAATGGAGCGAGAATTCCAGCTTTCTTATGATCTCTACTTTGATGACCTAATGATTTATATGAATGCATTTCGTCTATTGTGAGGGTCCAATCCTAGCTAATTAGCAGCATTTTGACCTTAACTGGATTGGCTACTGATTCAGAATCTGATGACCCAATGGTTTCCAACAAACTGCTAAAGAAATTCAAGAAAGCTACCATGAAACGGTCCATTTTCTTAGCCAGGATAATTCCTAAATCAACAAATGGGGTACCCTTTGGTGGGTCCAGTATCTTTTAATAAAAATTCAGGTACTTTCAACTGGCCCTAGCTTTGGCAGAAAAATAGCCCAATTCATACCTAATCAGGGAAAGCAGCACTCTATTAGGAATTTGGAATATTTCTTTCCAGATTAAAGATTCTAATGTAGGGAGAAAATCCAGAATTCAAAGCGGCTGAACTTCAATTCTGTGTAGAATTTTTGGTATAATGTTTCCCTCATAAAATTTCTTAGCTTGGATCAGAGAAAATGTGGATTATTTACTATGAATTCTACGCAGTTGATTTAGCAATTTGTTCACTAGGGTTTTTAACCATACCTTAATGGGTTCTTTATAAAGTTTCCCCAAAATGGGGAAACCCAGAGAAACAAAGTTATGTACTAATTTAATTGGAGCTAGATCAATTCTCCTTGTGTACTTTGAGAGAGATTTAAATGGAGTACATTGCATAATTTTAGTCCTGTTTGGGATTACTTGAAGCAAGATCAGCTGCAAAGTTCAAATATGCGCTGAGCAAATGCTGCATGCATATTTGGGTACAATTGAATATGATAAAATCAAACGCATAGGCCATCGATAACACTTTCAGATTACAAACCTTAGGAGTGGACAATACAGCTGTTATAAGTGTTTCCCCAACATCAGGCATGTATAGATAGAACGGTATCAGCTAATAATATCGCCACATATATGGTCGCCATCAATAATATCGCTGGGAAAATGTCGTGGCGATATTATTTGGGTGACCATATATATGGCGACAGGGGCAACAAAAAAAAAACCCCGCATGTTCCGTGCAATAATGTCACCACAAAAAACGACCATTTTTTGGCAATATTTTTGCATGGCGATATTTTTGTGGTGACATTATTACATGGAACCGATAGAACAGAGTAGGCGCCAACACGCAGCGGTAGTTAAGCGGGTCAGATCTTAGCCCCTTTTAAAAAAGCGGCAGAACATGTGCTGTGGCCCAAGATGGGGTAAATCTGTGAGTAGTAGTTGTTTGCCCCAACAGAATTGCTAGAATCATCGCCCACGTCTCTGGGTGGCCTCTAAATAGCAAATTAGACAACCTGTTAGGACCCAGCACACTTGCAGAGCTGATCCTTCTTATAATTCCCTCAATTTCCACTGGGCTCACTGGTAAATGCCACATTCCTGTAGAAGTCTCTAGAGACTGACTCATATTCTCACATGAGATGACAGGCAGTGCAAATAACAAAGAGTAATTTGAGGCCCAAATTTGCTCCGCGATTGAGTACAATCACGTTGTCATTATTTTACATGTGGATGTATCCTCAGAGATCTGTGTATTAGAATGTGCTTGGGATTCTTCAAATGTCATTGATGACTTAAAAATAATCTTTACAAGGCCATGTTAAGGAGTGAACATGCATCTGAGGAGACTAGTATTCAATAAAACAATTATTTTGGGAGTGGCCTCTGTTGGCAGATGGCAGACAACATTTGGAAAAGGGTTGCCTCTCATCAACTTACATCCTCATTTTGATTGTTGATACATGTGACCTAGATGGCCATCTCTTTTTTTACCACTTGTGCCATATTAATCAGGGTTTTCTCATTAATGTCCACTGTACTTTATATAGTCACATACAGATCCACAGATAGAAAAACAAATATGAGTGGCTATTCCAGAAAATGTGATAACATAGTTTACTGTACAATTCACATCTGAATAACAATCGGCAATTGGAGTAAAATAATTATATAACATTCAAAGGGTGTTGATTCTCTTGGTAGGAACAGAAGCCTTTCTTTTTAAAACCTATGGACAAAGAGTTAGGAAGGGGTTTGGATTTTTAAGTTGCCCATACATGATAGGTTTACAATGGTTTAGCTTTCATTTAAAAAAGGAAAAGGCATTTGCATCAAGCTAAACACTTCAAATAACATATTCATAAAGCAAATGTCACATCAAAACCCCCTGTTTTGTATTCTTTTGGAATTATTCTCTTTATGACATTTAGTTATGAAACAAGGCAGTTTCATTCAGACCTGTTGCAATCCTTAGCCAAATCAGTGAATTTGGATCAAAAAACATTTTGAGAAAACAAATGGGGACATTACTTTTCGAAATTTCATTTGGGGAAAGAAATACTGCCACTTCTTTTTTTTAATGTCTTTTTCCAAGGGAATTATATTTAAATAGAGTGAAGCAGAATTTCACTTACCTTTTAGCTTTGTTGAGTCAAGTTGCATGGACAGGATGGAGGCAATTGGGATGTCTAAGGACCTCAATTTATTTGGTGATGTTCACTGGTTAAAATCTGGAAGAAACTAGGTACCCAGATTATTTCATTCAACTGAGCCCCCTTGGATTCGGAAATGAAGATGTCCCCCTGTTCTAGTTCCCTATTGGCCTAGTAAGAACATTCTTTTTTGCTCAGCTCTCTTTACTTTCTGCAAATGTGGGTATAATCTCGTTCATGCTGTTGGTACTCTTGTTCAGAGGAGAATTGCCTAGCATTTTGTTGCTGGACTGCCCCAGGGCAGGACAAAGACGGATATGTTTTGGATATTTCTCCTCTGTGAAATATAGTGAGCTAAAGACTCTGGTTAAGTCTCTCGTAACCAGGACTAATATCTGGCAGAGAGACTCCCAGGACCCCCTTGTTAATTTGCATAATTCAAGTAGCTTTGGGTCATTCTAAATGACTAGGGGAATCCATACGTGGACCCCTTGCTCACTGTTCTTAGAGAGGCACAGCTCCGCCCTACTGATGAGGTCCAACCAGACTGAAACTCGTGTCTGGGGATGCTGTTGATACTCTGATACTCTTGTTCAGAGGAGAATTGCCTAGCATTTCGTTGCTGGACTGCCCCAGGGCAGGACAAAGACTGATATGTTTTGGATATTTCTCCTCTGTGAAATATAGTGAGCTGAAGACTCTGGGTAAGTCTCTCGTAACCAGGACTAATGTCTGGCAGAGAGACTCCCAGGCCCCCCGTGTTAATTTGCATAATTCAAGTAGCTTTGGGTCATTCTAAATTACTAGGGGAAACCAGACGTGGACCCCTTGCTCACTGTTCTTAGAGAGGCACAGCTCTGCCCTACTGATGAAGTCCAACCAGACTGAAACTCGTGTCTGGGGATGCTGTTGATACTCTGAAACTCTTGTTCAGAGGAGAATTGCCTAGCATTTCGTTGCTGGACTGCCCCAGGGCAGGACAAAGACTGATATGTTTTGGATATTTCTCCTCTGTGAAATATAGTGAGCTGAAGACTCTGGGTAAGTCTCTCGTAACCAGGACTAATGTCTGGCAGAGAGACTCCCAGGCCCCCCCGTGTTAATTTGCATAATTCAAGTAGCTTTGGGTCATTTTAAATTACTAGGGGAAACCAGACGTAGACCCATTGCTCACTGTTCTTAGAGAGGCACAGCTCCTCCCTACTGATGAGGTCCAACCAAACTGAAGCACGTGTCTGGGGATGCTGTTGATACTCTGGTACTCTTGTTCAGAGGAGAATTGCCTAGCATTTCAGTGCTGTACTGCCCCAGGGCAGGACAAAGACTGATATGTTTTGGATATTTGTCCTCTGTGAAAGATAGTGAGCTAAAGTCTCTGGGTAAGACTCTGGTAACCAGGACTAATGTCTGACAGAGAGACTCCCAGGACCCCCCTTGGTAATTTGCATAATCTCCTTCAGCCAAATTAGATGCATGCCAGAAGGCAAAGAAGATATGATCCATGTCTTTGTTTCCTTTTTTTCCATTCTCTTTCATTTTTCCTTTGGTAACATAACTTTTTATACTAAAGTAAACCCGACCCACACACCATCAGATGGCTCTGCATTTGGGATTAGACAGGATCTCTGATTGTTTTCCTTAATTTGTTCACACCCATATGGACCTTCTTCCTTGCTTCCATTACCCCACTGAATCTGATGTGCCATAAGAAGAATGCATCAGCTGCAAACTAGCTACACCTCATCAGCGAGGACGGATACTTAGCTGAAATTTTTATTTTTAATCCAATTCTGTACATGTATTTATGAAATCGAGAAACATAACACATTATTATTCATAAGAGTATTCTGAATTCAGGGATATCATTTATGTTTTTGTCACTTTATGCATAATAGAGATACTAAAATATACAAATAATGCCCAAAGTGTACATTTTCCTATATATATGACTCTCTCTTTTCATCTAAACCAAGGTCTGTATATGTTTTTTCACTTGGGCAAATGAAATGTAAGAGTCCTATGCACATTTAAAGTCATTTGGATTGCAACTTTGATTAGCAATTGACAGGTGTGCCCTGATTTGTCTTCAAATTAAGAAAACATTACTGAGATAAAAAATAAGCTGCACCATATTCATTTTCATTGTAGTCTGAGTTATTTATATTGTTTTACAGTGACTGACCCACCATTGTGAGTTAGAGGACCACCTGGAATTAACCGCTGCCAAAGTAAATCCACATTTGTAAGGTATTTTTTCACACAAGAAGGGGTTTGAAGTAAGTTCCTAATGTGAACGGTGTCTGAAATGGAACAATGGAACACCCTCTGGTGTGCTCACTCAAAATCATCAAGTTTATAGCCTAGTCCTAATAGTCCTAGTCTCCCCAGGGTCCTCCAACACTACACGGTATCCAAAGGTACGGACACAATAAAGATTCAAAAAACGATTCCTAAAAATGTCCACAGCCTCCTGGCTAACACTAGCCTAAAACACACATATCCAAATTATTGGCCAACAGAAGAGTTCAAAAACATATTCTGAAATATCCAGCTTTGGTTTGAAAAGAAAAGAAAATCTCCTGGTAAGGTTCTCACATTCATACTCACAGTCATACCTATCTTTATTATTCCTGTTTTTGCAAGACTGCTTTGTAACTCCCTCAACCTTTGGTGTTTCATGCTACCAGGTAGGTCTCTTCTAGGCCTTGTGTTAATTTTTGCAACATTATCCTGTTCAGTTCTATACATCTTTCTCAGCATTCATTTGTTCAGGTCTCCCCTAGACTTTGGGATTTTCAATATTCAGCATTCACTTGTTCACCTCTCTTCCAGGTCTTTTGGTTTTCAGCATACACTTATCCAGATCTCTCCTAGACCTTGGATTTCTCATCATTCTCTTGTTTAGGTTCCTGCCAGACTGCAGGTCTCAATATTCAGCATTCAGGTCTCTCCCAAATCCTTGGCAGTTTTCACACCCTGCTATCAGGCTACATGTATTGAGCAGCTTCTCTGTGAAAGTGACCTGCACAAACCTAGCTTGAGAGCCATGGAGTATTTTTCAACAGGAGGATGCCAGCATTGGCTTTGCATTTTATAGTAGCACAGTACTGTTAGTGGAAGGAAGGAGAAACTTCTTTTTATCCAACTGATATTGATAGAGCCATATTGTTATTGCTTTGTGGAGCTGGCATATGGTGTGGGAAATTCGAGACTCTTTCGAGATTGAGTTCCAGAAGGTTAGGGTGCGGCAGGTGGAGCAATACTTGCACATCTTTTCGTCATGGACTAGCTAAGACTCAAATCTTTTTATAGTTTTGCAACATGATGCAGGAGAGTCTTCAGAGGTGGTTCAGATTAGACTCCAACATTTTGATAGTTTTTCTAAGTAAGGCATGAGAACCTCCAGAGGTATGGAATTTAGCCAACAAGTATGTTGGTGTTCTGTTCGAGGCAGTTTGATAGGTGAAACATGTATGTTGTAATATCATCTGATGGGACTGGAGAGCCAATGAAATTCATGCAGTGTACGGGGAATATAGTCTGAATTTGCAGGGGACAGTAATGAGGTGGGCTGCAGAGTGGTGGGCAGACTTGAGGGTGTTCAGGTATACAGATGGAAGCCCAGTAAGGGTGGCATTACTCCTGTTGATGTGTGATATCATGAAGGCTTGGGCCACCATGCGATTATCTATGTTTCAATGGTAGCCAGGCATTTGTGGATGTGGGCGATGGCCAAAGGACCACTGACCTTAAGGTACAGTTGAGTGGAATCAGTAAACTGGTGGATGGTGGTAGATTGTGGTGGTTTGGGAGAGTTACCAAGTATATAACGTCCTAGTGGATTATTCATTTGGATCAGTCGTCTTTGTGATTATCTGGGGCTGCATAGTCTTTCATTGTGGTTTTGGGTTGGGCTTTTGATCTGCTTTCTTATAAATGATCCGTAGTAATGAGCCTCCCTACATTGGTTAGTTGTAGAAATGTTTTCAACTAGTGGCTTGTCAACAATAAGGATAGGGGCAAATTAAACGACCAATAATTGCTTAATAGGGGTCAGCAAAAAATGAGTAAAGAATGAAGTGACACAAACTTCACATTGTGTTATCCAAACATGTATACATTTTATTGTATTTCCTCCATATCAAAATATCAACAACACATTTAAAATATATATATATTTGTTTTAACACCAGATATCATTAATCTAAATTTTTACTGCATCATTCTGTGATGTTAATATACACGTATGTGAAAGGCACATCACAAAATCAGTGTTTCTTACATTAGGAAAAATGGAGGGGTACTCCCCCTTTACACAAGCAACTTTTTATATACAAATAAGACCATTTGTAGTGTCTGCACCCACATTTCTTGAATCGTCTCACAATGTTCCATCTATCACAGAACTCTCATAGTCTGTGATCCAGGGGTATATCCCTTCCTGATGTTAATAAGACATCCAGCATAGATATTGAGCAAAAAATGTCAACACTGCATAATTTGCCGTGCCATGAGACAGCCTTTATCTCGACGCAGGATTAACAATTTCCGTGTGTTCACCTTCTATCTGACAATCTGCTGTGCCACACCTTAATCCTCTTTATTTTCTGCTTTTTTACCTAGTGTTTTTACAGGTGCAGTACAACATCGCAACATTTTGGATCCTCACCTTTATCAGCTGTTCAGTCTGCAGTTTTCTGCATCTTCCCATGATCATAAGCCATATTCCTACAGTGTCTCTGTGCAACCCCAAATCCTGTGGTCATATTTGTGTCCCAACACCTCCCAGTGGGTACGTTTTGGGACAGCTGCAGTGAAACAAACTATGAGCTCTGCATATTCACAAACAGATCTTTGAGTTATACTACTGATTAGAAGTTGGGGTTTGCGACCTCCCATGGGAAATAATACTGTGCCTGGTGGGGGTGGCAAGCCTGTGTGATGCCACTTCATCCACCCTCTGGGAGTCACACTGGAAAGTGAGTGGACCAACCCAGTGCCTTCTGGCTCACACTCCACATTTTAACATGATGGGTTCTACCACCTCCCCCCACAATTAAATTCACTCATGTTTTAGTCGAGCCTATGTAACTCATGGAAGTAAACACAATTAGAAAACAGTGACATTAATGGACAGAGAACGCATATGGACATATTACAAGTCTCTTATGTATTTCCAATAGAAATACTACTAAATGTCCTTATGTTACTGCGGGCGGTAACCATGAGGTAACAGGAAGTATACGCATGATGCAGAGTAATGTGGACCATTCAGTCAAATCCCATTTCTAAGTATCATAGGACTCATACGGAAATGCCATAATAAAGTGGGCAGTATTACTGCATCAGTAATATCTCACGCAGAAGCATATTTGTGTGGAGTACATTTTCTTCACACAAAAGCAAGTGGAAAAGATGAGATACACCTCTGAAACTCAAAATCTGTCAGAATTGTTTTACCACTACCATCCATTTCGTAGGTTTAGTCTACTATGAGATCCAGAGTAGAACAACTACTGTACAAACCGAATATAAGTGAACCTATCAAGTTTTCTTGAAGACCAATGTACAATGACTCGTCAATTGTTAGTACTTTGTAACGCCATACAATAGCTTCCTGCCTATCAAGGTATTATATTTGTAGTAATAGAGGAACGTGGACCTACGTTCCTCTATGGATGCAGAGAGTTGAACATTTCATTTGAAACATCTTACACAGCTGTCCCTGGCAAGACTCTAATGCCCATAGTCTAATCTTAAATAACCAAATTGTTAGGGGGTAGGGGGGAAGAGACGAGAGACAACCCATGAATGGAAGAAATGCAAGGTCAAGCAATTCCCTAAAGAAAGGGAGATAGAAAAGGTAATTTAAAGTGATCTCTAGGAACAGAGTTAACACAGGATGAGATCAGAACAAACATTGCTATTGACCAGAAGAATTAGTCCACATTCATCACTCAGCTGAAAAAGATATATCAGACCACCACATTTTGGGCTATAAATTCACTGACCAGCCATGAGATTCAAAGTCTGTAAATAGGGTGGGACATCAATTTAGGTAAGGGGTATCTGAGCACCAATAAGAATTGTTTAACAAAACATTTAATGTAAAAGCATTTGATCCTGTAATTGTCCTCTTTGTTAAGTTGAGACTGAGACATTTTTACTCCTTTGCCTACTCTATGCTAAAATTAGGAAGAAAACACATGTTACCTAACTTAAGGACAAAGGTTTTAGAAATTTTAGACCTGCTCTGTTTTGTTCTCACAACTTTGGCGGATGGGCAATCTCTTGAGCACTATATTTGTTTTGAGAGCAGCCTTCGTTTTCAGAAACCAATTATTTATAGCTACGAGATCTTTAAGGTTAATCTTGACATCATCATTGAAATTTTTTTTAATGTAATATACTATTTCATCTATGATTTTATTCTGTGTTTTATGTGTTTTCTAAGACAAAATAAAGTTGTTGAATATGATGAATTTAAAATGTTTGATTCAAAGAATCAAAAATGATTAACCTACAAAAGTAGCCAAATGTAGGATTCACTCCAAAGTTCTAACCTATGATGAGGTCCTACTTACAACAGACAACAGTCAAATCTTGTTGTTCAGAAAATGATACTGTTGGAACAGCAGTACCATGATATTCAAAGAGTTCACTATACTGTTGTTGAAAATTGTACTGGTACTATCAGGGCTTAGTGGAATGGTGTAATTCACATGAAAAATAGATGTTTGGTCCTAGGTGAGGATCAATACTGCATCGTAACCTCCAGACATATTTTTGCTCATATTTGGCTCAGTATTTCCTGGATCTTCCACTTTCCTAAAATTTAAAAACATCTAGCGCTAGATATGTGAATTCATATTCTGTGTGTTGTTATTTAACAAATTGAAGCACTATATGGCCTTGTAAACTCTTAAGGTGGATTTTACAATGACGCTTTCCAATTCTGAGATGAATCAGATGCTTGTTCTGTTGATGTAAACCTTATTGGATGCACAAGCCTTGGCAGAGTTTAGATGCTTTGTGTTCGAGGTTCTAAGTGACCATAGTTCCCATGAGAACTCCTTAGCAAATTGATCTGCAAGCAATGCCATTTCCACACTGTGGTGTTACTGAAACAGGGGAGTACCCAGCATATCTGTTATTGTTTCACTTTTGTGATCATCTTCCAAGAGGGAATGGACTATATGATTGCATAGGTTTTTAACATTTTCAACATAAACATTGGGTGGCTCATGTTCGTTAAATGCGTAATTTGATGGTGGGGAGGCTGTTACATTTGTAATGCAACGTAAATGGCTCCCTGCAACCAAGAGGCCGATTCATGGAATTAATGTGCGCTGAAATTTTCAGCGCAAGCGTGCGAAAGCGTGCCAATCACAGTGCCAGTGCGAAAATCACACATAGCGCGGCGCACACAACAAAAGTAGGAGGAACAGGGGGCGTGACTAGCGAGATGGAGAATAACTTGTGAAAATGTGGGCGTCATGGGGGAAGTACAGGAGGCAAGTGCGCGGAACGCCCACACGCACGTTCAAAACACGTATTCATGGAATCGAACGGGGCTAAGGCGTCCTTATTGGATGCACAAGCCTTGGCAGAGTTTAGATGCTTTGTGTTCGAGGTTCTAAGTGACCATAGTTCCCATGAGAACTCCTTAGCAAATTGATCTGCAAGCAATGCCATTTCCACACTGTGGTGTTACTGAAACAGGGGAGTACCCAGCATATCTGTTATTGTTTCACTTTTGTGATCATCTTCCAAGAGGGAATGGACTATATGATTGCATAGGTTTTTAACATTTTCAACATAAACATTGGGTGGCTCATGTTCGTTAAATGCGTAATTTGATGGTGGGGAGGCTGTTACATTTGTAATGCAACGTAAATGGCTCCCTGCAACCAAGAGGCCGATTCATGGAATTAATGTGCGCTGAAATTTTCAGCGCAAGCGTGCGAAAGCGTGCCAATCACAGTGCCAGTGCGAAAATCACACATAGCGCGGCGCACACAACAAAAGTAGGAGGAACAGGGGGCGTGACTAGCGAGATGGAGAATAACTTGTGAAAATGTGGGCGTCATGGGGGAAGTACAGGAGGCAAGTGCGCGGAACGCCCACACGCACGTTCAAAACACGTATTCATGGAATCGAACGGGGCTAAGGCGTGCGCCAAAAAAGACGCGCTAATCAGGAAACACCTACCAGCAGGAAGCAGGCGTACGTGGACCCGCGCAGCATAAAAGTGCGCGCAAAAAACAAACAAGCACAGACGCCAGGATGAATATACCATTCCTAGCAGCAGTGGTCGTGGGATACCGCAGGAGGAGGAGGAGGAGGAGGATAGTCAGGTCCAGAATTTTTACACCCAGAACCAGCCTTTTTGGGATGCCTGATGACCAGGTGTATGGGAGGTACAGGTTTCCACCTCACATAATACTCGACCTGGTCAGTGAGTGGGAGGATGACCTCACATCACCCACCCTGTGCTCCCAAGCACTCAGCCCCCTGCATAAGGTCCTCAATGTACTGCACTTCTTGGCCACTGGATCATTTCAGCGGACAAGTGCCATAGTAGGGGGGGGGGGGTGTCACAGGCCACACAGTCACGCTGCCTACACCAGGTCTTGGCCATCATGACTGCACACCCATCAGTCCGCAGGCACATATACCTGCCCAGAACACCTGCAGAAAGGCAGGCTGTCGTCCAGGATTTTTACGGGGTGGCACACTTCCCCAAAGTGCTCAGTGCCATTGACTGCACCCATGTGGCTCTACGTCCTCCCAGGGCATCTGAGCACATCTATAGAAACCGCAAGCACTGGCATTCCATCAACGTCCAGGTAGTATGTGATGCCAAGGGAATCATCACCTCAGTATATGCCAACTATCCAGGGTCCACCCCCGACAGTTTTATTTACAGAATGTCAACCCTAAACCGGGACCTAGAAGCTGGGCGGCATGGCGATACATGGCTGCTCGGTGAGTATAAATGCCACAGCGCATGCATGCATGTCACAACCCCACTAATGATATCCATCATCACCTCCCCAGGGGACTGTGCCTACCCTTTGAGCACCCACATGATGACGCCAATTCGGAACCCCACCACGCCACCCAAGGTAAGATACAACACAGCCCACATTGCAACCCGGGGCATAGTGGAGCGCACATTCGGAGTGCTCAAGTCATTCTTTCGCTCCCTTGACCATTCTGGCGGGCAGCTGTTATATGCTCCCCCAGTAGTGTGCAGGATCATAGTGGCAGCATGTGTCCTGCACAACGTTGCAACACGCCGGGGTCTGCCTGTGGACATGGTGGTGCCCCCACATCCCTAACCACATTCACGGCCGCTGCGCATGGGAGGGGAAAGGGCACGGGGTGAGGCAGCCCGTATGCAGCTGGTGGCTAATTACTTTACCTAAAATCACACCCCTGTGGAGTGCACACAGCCCTGGCACATACCAGCTGCAATCAATGATGATGACATAAGGGACAGTCAACTGTCACAACCATACCAGCCTGAGATAGGTCACCTGGAAGTGTTACATTGTGTGCATCCCTACCTACACAAACACCACCAATGCTGTGTCATCAAAGGACACACTTCTAAGCTGCTAAAATCATTACCCCCTTGCAAAATACAACATGACAACAGTGCCATGTCACCCAACCCCTCCCCAGCACCGCCACCCAACACACCATGGCATGTCATGCTATGTGAGAGCAAACAAAGCAATCCCCAAAACATGGCACAAGTGTCAAAGTACAGTGTCCCTAATGGAAACTGCCCACACACAATATGCTCCCAGTAATGTCGAACTAACAACAAACATGACCAAATACTTACCAACAATACAATGCAGCTACACAACCTCAAACATAGCATAAACATGACAGTACTAAGTTAAAGTAGTGGTAGTCTTACAACCTGATTATGCCAGCACATCGACCACTTCCAACTGTACAGTGCTGCTGCCACGCAAATGTCTAAGTGCACTGCTTACAACATGAACTCCATCTCCAAAGTAGACGGCCTTGTGAAGACATGAGGAATTAACCTGCAAATTAGGAGAAAGACATGGATGCACAAGCACATAGCAATACACCATGCAGTGTACAATTCAACAACAATATCCACAAGGAATGTATACACAGTATTGACTACAGACTGCCCACACAGCTCATGGGAGTCCTACGTCACCGTGCAAGTCACTGTCACTTGGGCACACCCTTTGCAAGCCCATGGAAACGGGAAGCAGGAGGGGTGTGTGTCTCACGAACCCAAGCATCTAACCCAAACTCAGGACAAGCCTGCATGTGCCCAGCCGGAATACAGTGGATGCCCACGGGAGCCACACAAGGCAACACACTGTAAAAAAAATAAAAAAAATAAAAATAAAAAATAAAAAATCAAAAATGGCCATGTGGGGGACAGGGGGGAGGAGGCCACCCAGGAGGTCCGAGGACAGGGTGCGCACCAACAGCCACCTGTGTGGATGTTGGGAAAAAAAAAACACCTCCATGGGCTCATGGCCTGCACGGCTATGCAATTGTGGGAGAACTGCTGCTGTCGCTCTCATCACCCTCTGCTCCTGCCACAGGAGGTGGTGCTGCCACAGGAGGTGGTGCTGCCACAGGAGGAGGTGGTGCTATGGGAGGCAGCCCACGCAAAGCACTGGTATGGTCCTCCATGGCAGCAAGCATGCAGGTGTGGAAGGTCTCGTTCTGTAGGATTATAGGCGGAGATCCCCATGCAGCACCTGACATGATACCCGGATCTCCTCCCGAGTTGCCTGCATCTCAGCTGAGAACGAACGTGTGAGCCGCTCCAGCTGCTGTTCTGTCCTCAAGTTAGTGGAAGCCTCAAGGGCAACAAGAGTCTCCCTGAGGTGATGGAGTTCTACCCTCAGGGCTTCCCTGTGGCCCTGGGACTCTATTGATATTGATTGGCGTAGAGTCTCCAGTGCCGCCCGTCTGTCCCTGTTGGACGCCAACATGTCCTCCCTTTGTGATTGGCAAATGGAGTCTGTTGCCTGCTGTAGTTGCTCCATCTGCCTTTCAGGGGGGACAATGGAAGTGGCCACCCTCTCCATTGCTTGAGCCATCATCTGAACTAATGCTGCCTGTTGGCTTGCCATACCGTACATGGATTGTTCCCATACGGTATTGCCTGGTGGAGTACGGCCACCGTGTCGGCGGGCACCACACCTGTTTGGGGCAAGGCGGTCTACGCTTTGCTGTGCCGGCACTGCCTGAGGCTGCAGGACTGCATTCCCCCTCTGATCTGCTGGCCCAGGAACAGGATCAGATGTTGTGGAGGTTGACCCTGCATCCGTAACTGCCAAAGGTGGACTTCTCAACACTGACATCCCCATAGAGGGTTCTACCCCTGGTGCAGGTGGGTTGGACAGAACAGAATCCCTGCCAGAAACACTTACCTGCGACGGCACATAGGTCTCATCATCCGAATCAGCACCTGTATAGAGGTCTGGGGAGGTGCATCCAGAGGCACCCCTCGACGGAATGGTCTGCAGCAAGATTGGGTTCTCACCCACCACCACACCACGTCCCCCACTGGTGCCCGGTCATGCCTGAGATTCCTCCTGGGTCTGTACCATCTCCTCAACCTCAACAGCATCAAGTGCCTCATCCCCTGCAAAAATATGAAAGACAAAAAATGGAAACAGGCATTAGCACCATAGCACACAAATAGGCCTGACAAGCTACAGAACCAGCACATGATTTACACATGTCCCACATGACTATAACCCTCCCATGCATGCACTGTCACTGAGTTGGAAGGGGAGGCAAAAGGCAGACACTGATGACACCAAGATGGAAGAGCAACACATTTGCTGCATGCTGGTTAGCACTGCCATCACACATTGGCCTGTGAGTGGCATGTCCAATCACATACATGACACATGCCATCACACAGATGCATGGTACATTCCACAAGTACATCCATATGTCAGTGAATGGATACTGTCAGCCATCCATGTGAGATGGACATGATGAGATGAAAAATGCTACATAGTGTGACAAAATAGGCATGTGCCACACACTGCAACACATCAAGTGTGCAAATATACAGTGATTGCAGGCCGATGTACACATCAATGGTTGTGCACTTCAACATGACAGGAAACAACTATCATGTTACACATTCAAACAGGCCCCAAAAATTCCTGTGAGCAGGTCAATACTCAATTAGCCTGAATGGTCAAATCATTCACCTAACAAGGTAACACATGTGGGCCAATGTGGGGTTCTTCAATGACAGAAGCATGTCACAAATGTGACAATAGGGCTGAGGAATACGTAGCAAAAGTGGGAGAATTGAAACAATCAGCCTGAACGAACACCGAAAAATACAAACAATGTTGTTGCAAGATGCCACTTCAAAGGCAAACGCCGTAATGTTGTGGTAAATTACTAATGTGGGCAGAAGGGATACTGTCACACCCAAATCCAAGGCCGCTGAATGTTTTGGATGAAGAACATGGGTGACCCATACCACTCAGGCACACACACCCTCACCTGGCACTCAATCAGAACCCGTCACCCAAACAACATACGCATGCATTACACACACATGCATGGGCACTCACCGGACAATGCATCACAATCAGGTAGTCCTCCCACACCTTGGATCTGTTCCTCTGTGACGAAGGCCCCAGCAACAGACTCATGTTCAGTGAGTTTTTTGTCCTCTTGTGGAGACCCACCTCCAGTCACCAGAGTAGCGGCATGATTTGAGGCCAGCTTGTTCTTTGCTCTGCGTTTCTGGTAATTCCACCGCTTGTAGCAATCATCAGCTGTGCGCATCACAAATCCAAGGGCACTTATGCGGTCGGCGATGGTCTGCCAGTGTGCCTTACATTGATCAGGTGTGGTCTTGCACCATGCAGTCAACAGCATTTCGTGGCTATGTGCCGACACATAGCCCACAAGTGCATCAAGTTCTGGATCATTGAAGCAAGGCTTCCTTGAGGTACCGGAGTGTGTAGCCGTGTCTGGGGTCTCAGCCTGTCGTGCCAGAGCACCCTTATTCCTCTTCTTTAAAGGTGGAGCAGAGCCAGAGTGGCTTACGCTGCTCTGGTCAGTAGCGGCAGAATCACCGGTGGACTGGGTAGTAGGAGTGTGGGAATGCACAATGACCATAGGTCTTGATGCAGGCATTGGTTGCAGGGTAATGTTGGCAGGGGGAACGTCAGTTTGATGGACCGGGACTGACACTGTCCTGGGTGGGAGAGTCAGAGCTGGGGCAGATGGAGCTGCAGTTGCCCCTGCAGCCTCCCCACCCTGCATACTTGGGGCAGCAGATGACATAGCTGCCCCAGATCCACGTGGATTGGTGACAACAACTTGCACCGCCACACGTGGCCTAGACTTGCTGACCTGGAAGTCAGCCAGGGAGTCATCCTGTGCCAGGTCAGGTGACATATTGGGCTGGTCCAAAAGGGGCTGAGCTTGGATGGTGTCAGTCACGTTTCCCACAACCATGGGGGGGGCATGGTTGTCCCTGATTGTTCCTCCACACATGGGGGCATAGGGGCACCCTGCAAATCCCGGCCATGTCCCCTACCGCGCCCATCATGCCCACCTCTTGAGGGTCGGCCACCTTTGCCTCCCTTACTGCTTGATCACCTCCCAACCATGGCACTGATGTTGTGCATATGGGAGTTGCAGTAAACTATTGTCCTGGGCAATTGGGGGTCAAAGGGGTAGGATACCAGATGGAATTCGTACCCTAGTGCTCTAACAAGGCTGTCTGTGACCCCTGGGGGAAGATGACGGGTCACGCAACGCACAGGCAGCCCAAAATCAAAAATAAACGTGCACACAACCCCTCGTAGACCACGTGCGTGAAAAAATGAACCCGTACTACGCTGTGGCACCCAGAAACACAAAAATAAGCATACGCGTAATACACGCAGCCTACAATGACCTCTGAAAGGGAACGCGACACACGGGGCAAGCACAGTTGCTAAGTACGTGCGGAACTCACCGTCTGCCTGGAAAAAGAACATGAAAAATATGCAGGTGTGCGTGTTGGCAACACCCCCGCCAGAAGAAAAATTGTACGCTGTCTGAGGAGACAGGACAAAAGGAGAAGTGAACTCTGTTTGAGGAAACAGGCCCAACAAAAAATCCGAAACGAGCTGTCAGAGGTAACAGGGAGTACGAACTAGAAACGCCGTGAAGTAATCGTGTTTGAACCGACAAGAAGTATAGATTTCTCCCACTCGCTCTCCACTAAAAGCACATACAAGGAAATGGCGTCCTACACGTAGCTTTTAAACCGGCCCACACGTACACGTCAGATACGCGTGTACGCGGGCGCTTTCCTCCAATTACACGCAATGACACTCGGATGTCCAGTTTTTCCACGTGTGCTCTGTCATCATGTGCTATGAGGGAAACACCCACGCGCGTAATGTAACTTACGCGCTTACGCGCTAAGGGCCTTTGGTCCAATGGAATTACGTGCGTGTGCTGACACACTTACGCGCTAAGGCCCTTTCCTCGAATTACACGCTGACGTGCAAGATTTTCACGTGCCAAATCACTCCGTATCAAGCTGGCCACGCGAAAACACACAGAAGACCACGCTCCTGCCCAGAAGGCCGAATTACTGATCCCCAGAGCCCCGAGCACGCTCCCACCTGCCATCTGCTGCTGCCTGACTGCCTGCTGCCCACGTGCCCTTCCATTTGCTGCCTGCACGTCAGCCAGGGGTGTAGTTGCTGTGACCACCCCTGCTGGAACCGTAGACTCTCGACTGGTATTCCATCGCTCCACAGCCAAGCCCCAGGACCCAGTTGCCCACCCACTCCTGCCTCTGGGGTTGGCATGTCCAGCACTACACCATCTGGCAGCACTGGCAACCCCCAGCCAGGTCAGGTGCCACATTGGGCTGGTCCAAAAGGGGCTGAGCTTGGATGGTGTCAGTAACGTTTCCCACAACCATGGGGGGGGCATGGTTGTCCCTGATTGTTCCTCCACACATGGGGGCATAGGGGCACCCTGCAAATCCCGGCCATGTCCCCTACCGCGCCCATCATGCCCACCTCTTGAGGGTCGGCCACCTTTGCCTCCCTTACTGCTTGATCACCTCCCAACCATGGCACTGATGTTGTGCATATGGGAGTTGCAGTAAACTATTGTCCTGGGCAATTGGGGGTCAAAGGGGTAGGATACCAGATGGAATTCGTACCCTAGTGCTCTAACAAGGCTGTCTGTGACCCCTGGGGGAAGATGACGGGTCACGCAACGCACAGGCAGCACAAAATCAAAAATAAACGTGCACACAACCCCTCGTAGACCACGTGCGTGAAAAAATGAACCCGTACTACGCTGTGGCACCCAGAAACACAAAAATAAGCATACGCGTAATACACGCAGCCTACAATGACCTCTGAAGGGGAACGCGACACACGGGGCAAGCACAGTTGCTAAGTACGTGCGGAACTCACCGTCTGCCTGGAAAAAGAACATGAAAAATATGCGGGTGTGCGTGTTGGCAACACCCCCGCCAGAAGAAAAATTGTATGCTGTCTGAGGAGACAGGACAAAAGGAGAAGTGAACTCTGTTTGAGGAAACAGGCCCAACAAAAAATCCGAAACGAGCTGTCAGAGGTAACAGGGAGTACGAACTAGAAACGCCGTGAAGTAATCGTGTGTGAACCGACAAGAAGTATAGATTTCTCCCACTCGCTCTCCACTAAAAGCACATACAAGGAAATGGCGTCCTACACGTAGCTTTTAAACCGGCCCACACGTACACGTCAGATACGCGTGTACGCGGGCGCTTTCCTCCAATTACACGCAATGACACTCGGATGTCCAGTTTTTCCACGTGTGCTCTGTCATCATGTGCTATGAGGGAAACACCCACGCGCGTAATGTAACTTACGCGCTTACGCGCTAAGGGCCTTTGGTCCAATGGAATTACGTGCGTGTGCTGACACACTTACGCGCTAAGGCCCTTTCCTCGAATTACACACTGACGTGCAAGATTTTCACGTGCCAAATCACTCCGTATCAAGCTGGCCACGCGAAAACACACAGAAGACCACGCTCCTGCCCAGAAGGCCGAATTACTGATCCCCAGAGCCCCGAGCACGCTCCCACCTGCCATCTGCTGCTGCCTGACTGCCTGCTGCCCACGTGCCCTTCCATTTGCTGCCTGCACGTCAGCCAGGGGTGTAGTTGCTGTGACCACCCCTGCTGGAACCGTAGACTCTCGACTGGTATTCCATCGCTCCACAGCCAAGCCCCAGGACCCAGTTGCCCACCCACTCCTGCCTCTGGGGTTGGCATGTCCAGCACTACACCATCTGGCAGCACTGGCAACCCCCAGCCAGAGAGGCAGAGGGCCACCAGCTTCAGTGCCACCGAAGTTGGTGTCCTGGTGCAGCAAGTCCTGGGGCAGTATGATGCCCTCTTTGGAAGTTTGCGCGCCGACAAGGAAGGACGGACCAGGATCTGGATGGACATCGTGACTGTCATCAACGCGGAGGGGGTGGTAGTCCGCGACTTACAACATGTCAAGAAGCGCTGGGAGGACTTCAGGTCCAGGACCCTCAACACGGCCCGGCGCCTCACTAAGGCAGCGGATGCCAAGGGGTGCCGGGGCCAGCTGTCAGACCATCAAATGTGGGTCCTGGAACGCTCTACGTCCAGATCCTTGAGAAGCAGACCTGTTTGGAGTTGAGCGGTAATGTACATGCATTTTGATGGTATGCTGTGAGTGTCGTGTTGTGCCAGTAGTGTGCAGGTTGCACATGTGTTTATGTAGGGCCATGTAGGGATGTGTATGAACATGGGCGTGTGCCTGCCACATGTGAGTCCTCTCAGGTGTGAGACACATTGATGGTGTATGTGTTGGTAAGCATGCTGGGCATATGCAGGTGTGGGAGCACACAGGTTTCAATCTCTCCGTATGTACATTGGCATGGTTGTGGCATGGATGGTGGTTCATAATTCATGTATCTGCACTGTGTACATGTGCATGTATGTGTATTTCACAAGTGTGCAAATGTGATGCATCATGGATGCACGTGACACTGATATGGAGAAGGATGAATGGCAGATGTGACATGTATGGCGATCTCTTCACTGAAACAGTTGCAGGAGATGTAGACATGCATGTAAGTGTGGTGGCGTGTGTGCATGTCTAGTGCACTCCCTGTGTTTCATGTGATGTCTGGCTCACCTTTGGCTGCTCATGCTGTTGTATGTGTATGGATGTTGCTGGCCGTTGTGATATGGCTGTGGAATAGCTCATGTGTGTGAGTTGAAATGACATGTATGTTTGGGATTGCGATGCCATGTCTGAAGTTAGACACTGCCACTCATGTGGAACTGTCATGTGTGTATCAGTCCATTGTACAGTGCCCTGATGCCTGTCTCCTATCTCTCCCTGTCTGCAGCGCCAACTGATGAAGAGGGAGGAGAGTGTGCTGTGGAGCACAGTGGCAGGGATCGCACCGCCAGCCAGAGACGCAAGGCCTGGCTCCCCTCCCAGGTTGTGATCTCGTTGGGGAGTGCGGAGTCCAGTGCCGCGTCCCAGGCCGCAGCTGCTGAGGGTAGGTCCAAGAGGCGGAGGTCGGATATGGACTCCTCGGCAGCAGAAGGGGCAGCTGAGACCCCACAGGGTCCGACGGAGGAAGATGGCACGGAGGCATCCAGGTTGGTGGGGGGTTTGGTGGAGGAGGAGCCCGTGCAAGGGACAGACACGGGGTCTGGATGTGGGGATTCCACTGGTGCTAGTGGTGCAGTGCAGGGGCAGGGACAGGAGGCAGCACAGGCCACCGCAGAGGTGCCTTTGTGTAATCCTGTCCCCGATCCTGTGACTGCATCATCCCGCACCAGCAGGGATGCCTACGTCTAGACCCGTTTTCAGGGAGGGGATCCGCTTACAACTGGCCTTCCTCTCCCTGCGGACTTGGCTATCCGGGACCGGATTGAGCCTGTCCTGGGTGGGGTGGCGTTGCATCAACGGGCCATGCAAGCTGACCTGCACTCTTTTCATGAGGAGACTGCACGTCTTCTCGGATGGCTAAATTGACCACGTTGACCTACTGGGACAGCTCACCAGGGCCGGATTCCTCCGTTTTCTGGACCTTGTTCCGACCCCCTCCTCAACTGAATCCCGTATGCCCCAGTCGTCCTCCATGCCATCTTCCCACCCATGTATCACCTGGGTACCCTGTGGAGCTGACTCTGACCCTGCGGCCAGGCTGGTGGAGGACACATCCCTTCCACAGTCGGGAGTCGGATGTCCAGCAGGGGTGGCCACCTCAACAACTGCACCCCAGCCGGAGGAGGATGTGCAGGCAGCAAGAGCCAGGGCACAGGCAGAGGCACAGCAGCAGCAGCAACAAGGTGGGAGCCATCATGGCTCGGGGCCTTCGACATCGGAGGGGCAGGCATCGGCCAGAGGGCAGGAGGACCCAGGACTGGAAGTGTCTTCCATGTGGCAGCGGTTAGGCCATGCTATAGATGCGGAGCGGCAGCGGGCAGAAGAGGCACGGCTCACGATGGTCAGGGCAGAGAACTCCATGCGGAGGGCCCTGAGGCGGGCCGAGTGCCTCGAGGCAATTCGCAGGGATTTGGAGGAGAACATGTTGTCGTCCCTGCGAACCCTCGGGGCCATGGAAGAGGACCGCCTCCAGGACATTGAGCAGGAGTTCGATGATGCCCTGGCCCGGGACATCCAAAAGTGAGCCGTTGGACTAGCCCGCTGCCCTTGTAAATAGTTTTTAGAGTTAGGTTTCCTTTATGTTTTCCTTTTATTTGTGGTCAATGGACAATGCCACCCAAATTTGTCAATAGTTATATTTTTAGGTAGTTAGTTATGTAGGTTTCATTTTTTTGGTTGGGATCATGGACCCTTTACATCCCTGGACAATGGATTGTATATAGTTTAATCATGTTTTCATTTTTTTTTTTTGCATTATGGACATGGAGCAATGGATTTTTTTGTCCATGACCAAGGGAATACCCTGCACCCCTGGTCATGTCCCGCAGGCAGCCCATATACCATGGGCATGCCCCCCAGCCAAGCCACATGTCACCTTGCACTACTGATCACCAACTCATGTCCCCTGCACCCCCACCCCCAGCATTGCAGGGCACCTGCCAGCAGGCCCCCACTCATATCCCACTCATGTCCCCTTGCACTCCCACCCCCCAGCAGTGCAGGGCACCTGTCAGCAGGCCCCCACTCATGTCCCCTTGCACCCCCACACCCCAGCAGTACAGGGCACCTGCCAGCAGGCCCCCACTCATGTCCCCTTGCACTCCCACCCCCCAGCAGTGCAGGGCACCTGCCAGCAGGCCCCCACTCATGTCCCACTCATGTCCCCTTGCACCCCCACCCCCCAGCAGTGCAGGGCACCTGCCAGCAGGCCCCCACTCATGTCCCACTCATGTCCCCTTGCACCGCACCCCCCAGCAGTGCAGGGCTCCTGCCAGCAGGCCCCCACTCATGTCCCACTCATGTCCCCTTGCACCCCCACCCCCAGCAGTGCAGGGCACCTGCCAGCAGGCCCCCACTCATGTCCCACTCATGTCCCCTTGCACCCCCACCCCCCAGCAGTGCAGGGCACCTGCCAGCAGGCCCCCACTCATGTCTCACTCATGTCCCCTTGCACCCCCACCCCCCAGCAGTGCAGGGCACCTGCCAGCAGGCCCCCACTCATGTCCCACTCATGTCCCCTTGCACCCCCACCCCCCAGCAGTGCAGTGCACCTGCCAGCAGGCCCCCACTCATGTCCCACTCATGTCCACCTGCACCCTCAACCCCCAGCAGTGCAGGGCACCTGCCAGCAGGCCCCCACTCATGTCCCCTTGCACCCCCACCCCCCAGCAGTGAAATGCTGATCTCATGACACAAACCAAAAAAGTCAACTATGTACATCAACACATGTCCGTCACACACATACACTGGTTGGCATTGCTTGTGTAAACCCACATTTTCACATGCATCAACCCAATGAGCGAATCCCACACAAAATGAAAATGTATTATGTACATGAAATCAAAAATGAAATGAAAGCATACCAAAATATGAAACCTGAAATGAAAAGCATGTGAAAAAGATGATTGAATGAAAATGATAACCAATCCATATAAATTTGAAAGAAAAACAGTCCAAAGTCACCCTCAAACAACGCAAATCCAAAGGAAATGTTAAAAAAAAAAATCCATTGCTTCATGTTCATAAAAAAAAAAAAGAAAAATCAATCCATAGTCCAACTATTTACAATCCATTGTCCGGGAAAAAAAAAGTCCATTGCTCCATGTCCATAATGCAAAACAAAAACAAAAAATGAAAACATGATTAAACTATATACAATCCATTGTTCAAGGATGTAAAGGGTCCATGATCCCAACCAAACAAATGAAACCTACCTACCTAACTACTTAAAAATATAACTATATACAAATTTGGGTGGCATTGTCCATTGACCACAAATAAAAGGAAAGCATAAAGGAAACCTAACTCTAAAAACTATTTACAAGGGCAGCGGGCTAGTCCGACAGCTCACTTTTGGATGTCCCGGGCCAGGGCATCATCGAACTCCTGCTCAATGTCCTGGAGGCGGGCCTCTTCCATGGCCCTGAGGGTTCGCAGGGACGACGACATGTTCTCCTCCAACTCCCTGCGAATTACCTCGAGGCACTCGGCCCGCCTCAGGGCCCTCCGCATGGAGTTCTCCGCCCTGCCCATCGTGAGCCGTGCCTCTTCTGCCCGCTGCCGCTCCGCATCTATAGCATGGCCTAACCGCTGCCACATGGAAGACACTTCCAGTCCTGGGTCCTCCTGCCCTCTGGCCGATGCCTGCCCCTCCGATGTCGAAGGCCCCGAGCCATCATTGCTCCCACGTAGAGCCTGCTCCTGCTGCTGCTATCAATGTGCCATGTCTGATGGTGCCTGCACATCCTCCATCAGCTGGTCTCCAGTTGTGGTGTCCACCCCTGCTGGGCTGCCGACTCCCGACTGTGGCAGGGATGTGAGCTCCACCAAGCTGGCTGTGTTGGTCGGGCCAGGTCCACAGGGGGCCCTGGTGGAATCTGGCCCGGAAGACGGTGTGGAGAATGACTGGCGCATAGTCTCCACAGAGGAGGAGAGGTCTGCCAGAGTGCACGACAGATGTAGGGACCCACCAACCAGGACGGAGCCCATACGTTTGTGGGACCCCTCGTCCGCAGGTAGTGGAGAGGCAGATGACATGGCACTCTCCCCTACCTGTGGACGGGCCTGGGACGGGGCCTCCCTGCTGGTGCATGGTGGTGTAGTCACAGGGTCAGGGACAGCGACATGCACAGGCCCCTCCGCGGTGACCTGTGCTGCCTCCTGACCCTGGCCCTGGACTGCACCACTTGCACCAGTGGTACTACCCCCACCAGGCCCCATGTGCGGCTCAGTAGCGGGCTCCTCCTCCTCTGTGGAGACCACCAACCTGGATGACTCCACACCGTCTTCCGCCATTTGAAGCCCCTGTGAGACATCGAACACAAGCATCAGGGTACAGTACAAAATACCCTAGACAGGAAGCAATAACACATGAGTGGCACTGTCGAATGTCACTTCCATCCTGTCATTCCACAACACATGGGTAAATGCACACAACACACATGCAGAAACAGTCCTGACGCCTGCAATCAACATCAACATCCATGTAGAAGGGCCCCTGTAAACCAAGATGTTGCTTTCAAAGTCACATGCATCCATGGTGTTTCAAAGTCACACACACACTTCTCTGGCACACACACACACATGCACCATACCAGTACATGACATCAGCACCCATTCCTCACCCCCCCCCTTCATGTCCAGGAACAGAGACAGCCATGCTTTCATGTGTGCATTCCGCATAGAGCTCCCCATGTTGCATTAAAACACATGCACCAACCATGTGGTTCACACGTAACTGGTCTCACATGCATGACCATGATGTCCCTGCACACACACATCCATACATGGCCTATTTCACACATACAGGCAAGCATCAGACTAGCAGCACACTGCAACATGCCCTGTCTCACACAGCAATGCTTGGCCACTTACCGCTCAACTCTGGACGGGTCTACCTCCGAAGGATCTGGGCGTGGAGCGCTGGGCCGACGCGTTCCAGGACCCTCATCTGGATGTTACTCATGCGTGCCCGTACCCCTCTGCGAGGCGCCGGGCCTTGTGGAGAGTCCTGGACCTGAAGTCCTCCCAGCGCTTCTTGACGTGCTTAATGTCGTGGGTTGCCACCCTCTCCGCGTTGATGGCAACCACTACGTCGTCCCAGATCCTCTCCCGTCCTTCCTTATTGGCGCGTGATGTTCCGAAGAGGGCATCATAATGCCCAGGACATGCTCCACCAGGACACCAACTTCGGTGGCAGTGATGCTGGTGGCCCTCTGCCTTTCTGGCTGGGGGTTGCCAGTGGTGCCAGATGGAGATGTGCCCGACATGGCAACCCCAGAGGCAGGAGTGGGTGGGCAACTGGGTCCTGAGGCTGGGCTGTGGAGCGATGGTATCTCAGTCGGGATTCTTCTGTTCCAGCAGGGGTGGACACAGCAACTGGACCCCTGCAGATGGCTGATGTGCAGGCACCAAATAGCAGGGCACGTGGGCAGCAGACAGTCAGGCAGCAGCAGATGGCAGGTGGGAGCGTGTTCAGGGGTCTTGGGGGCAGGAAAATGGCCTTCAGGGCAGGAGCGTTGTCTTCCATGTGTTTATGCGTGGCCAACTTCATACGGAGTGATTTGGCACGTGAAAAATTTGCACGTCAGCGTGTAATTCAAGGAAAGGCCCGTCAGCACACATATACGTGATTTCATTGGACCAAAGGCCCTTAGCACGTAAGCGCGTCTGTGACGTATCGCGCACGGGCATTGCCCTTTCGCGTGTCAAACTTCACGCGAACCCTAGGAATACACGTACCCCACTCGCACAGGGCCCTTTCGCGTGTAAAACTTCACGTGAACCCCAGGAATACACTTACCCCTCTCGCACAGGGCCCTTTCGCGTGTAAAACTTCACGCGAACCCCAGGAATACACGTACCCGGATCCAATCATGTGTGTGACTTCCCGCGAACCCCCGTAATACACGTACCCTGCTGAAATTGCGTGTAAAACTTCACGTAAACCCCAGTTATACACGTACCCCACTCGCACAGGCCCTTTTGCGTGTGAAACTTCCCGCACACCCCCGAAATACACGAACCCGGATCAATTTGCGTGTGTGACTTCCCGCGAACCCCCGTAATACACGTACCCTGCTGAAATCGCGTGTGAAACTTCCCGCAAACCCCAGTTATACACATACCCCACTCGCACAGGCCCTTTCGCGTGTGAAGCTTCCTGCGCACCCCCGTAATACACGTACCCTGCTTAAATCGCGTGTGAAACTTCCTGCAAACCCCAGTTATACACGTACCCCACTCGCACAGGATCTTTCGCTTGTGAAACTTCCTGCAAACCCTGTAATAGACGTACCCTGCTCCAATCACATGTGAAACTTCACGCGAACCACAGTTATACATGTACTCCACTCGCACCGGCACTTTCGTCTGTGAAACTTCACGCGAACCTCAGTAATACACGTTCCCCGCTTGGCTTTGCTGTTTGGCAGCCCTGTAAACTGGTCCAGGGTTAGCGCAGCCCTTTGCGCTGGATTGTGGATTTTGATGGCTTTTCCTTGCGCAAGGGCGTTCTTGGGGGCGTAACTGGCGCTGCCACAGGGTCGCTGCGCCACTCTGCGCCACGGCTGGTTTTGGAGGCTAAAATCCATGAATAGGCTGTGCGCGGAAATCGATTTTAGCGCACGCGGCTGGTGCAGACATTCGCACGCGCACTCTGTGCGCCAGCCGCGTGCGCCACTTTTGTGCGAAATTCTATGAATTACCCTGCAAATGTTCACCATTTGCATGGCAGACTGCAATAGTACGGGGCAAAAGGTGGCATACACTTGAATATGCCACTTTTTACCATGCACTTTTGCACTCCGCCGTGCACAGTGAGTGAACACTGCTTGCATAGCTTGCAGCGCTCACAATTAAAATTAAACCCTGCCTGACATGCTTGAATGTAGGGCAGGACTTAATTTCTATTGTGAACATACCTGACCATGTGCACATTATACGCAGTGTTCACAATTGCAAGCATGCATGTCGGGCAGGGTTTAATTGTAATTGTACATGAGCAAGGCCAGCAGTGTGAACACTGGATCCATATGGGTCTGCTTGCTTTATGCTGGAATCCATGCATGTGCAAAAACCAATGCCAGTGAAAATGCTGGAGCATTTGTATGGGGGAGAGGAAGGAGGTGGAGAAAATGCAAGTTGTGTTCTGCCCGTCCTCTTTACCATACAAATGAATGAAAATGTGGTACAGCATAATTGAAAGGCATTTAAGCCTCTCAAGGATTGAATGCCTTTCAATCACGTTACGCCACTGAGAAACATGAGCCCCATGGTGTCATACATCTGACGTGCATTCTTCTAGCTTTACATAAAAGTCTGTTACATTTTGTTGAGGATCTTGAAAGCATAGTAACACATACCACTTTTTTTTTTCTGGTGTGTTCACACTCAGTCAAGAGTGACTCTATATCATAATACTACACCCTTTTCATTAAATGGAAAAGTAATCATCAAGTAACTAACTCTTGAAAGTAATCATAAAGGATAGCCCCAAACCAAAAGACACATTTTAAGTAATACCAAAGTAACAAGGTCTATGGGTCAAACCACTCGAGAGTGCACTATGACCACTTCAAATCAATGGTACGGTAAGATGCGTAATTTTATGTCAAAACAAGAAGGTGCTGTTACGCAAGGGATTGGTCACTTAGGTTAAATTATTCAGACAACATTTCCTAGTCCAATCCGTCTTCAATAAATCATTTGTACATTCAATCACAAAAAAAAATATCATATCAGCCACAAGTGTCTAAAGAAATTGGGTATATATTTGTTTGAACAACAAATAATGCTAAAGTGTTCGATGTAACAAAATGAATCACAAAGAAAAAAGGAAAACAACAGATGAGGCCCAACTAATGAGGGCACAATAAACTGTAATGACACCTACATAAACATATGCATATTCTTGTGATTATAAAAAGTGTTTAGAATTGGCAAACGGGTGGAAGAGACATTTGTTAAAAAGAACAAAATTACAGAGAGGATTGAACATAATTCACACAAATAACAGTGAATCAAAAAACGGGCCCAAATCGACCGTTATGTAAAACCTGTGGTACCTACAGGCTAAATCTATTCGCCTTACGACTAATGCGAGAACTGTCTTCGACCTAAACACTGTTGTTAGTTCAGGAAATTGTTTAGGAAAAAGGAAGGAAACAAGTCCTTTTTAGTATCCTAGAGTGAAAAATTCTTATCCAGGATAGGGTCTGCATAGCCAATTCCAGAAGGTCTGCCCATAAAGAACTTAAATAAGTAAAACCAGTGAAAGTATTGGTATTGGCAAATCGTGCTTTGCCTCAGTGATAGTAATTTCACAAAGTTAATGTTTAGGTGACTGAAAAATCTTGACAAATCTTCATCCGTTAGTGATTTATTCTCAGAAAGTCAGCCGACACATGTTTCGACCTACGTCATCCTCAAGGCCTTTTTCTCGATTTCTAAATATGCGGGTCCTAATTCTGGCACACTGGTTAAGTGACGGTAATTTTTAATACTTGTATCTGCTCAAGTTGCTCACAAAATAGGGTTAAATCCCGGAAAAGTGAGCCCTCTCTGGTCAGTAATACCTCAGACTTTATTCTTATGCTCCAAATCGAAGGGTTAGACTCCCGGAAGTCACGCCTTTGCATCCTCTGTGTGTTCCTGCTCCCCCTGGGGGCCCCTACCCTCCCCCTCCCTGCCCTTTTTCCCATCCCAGCCCCTTCCCTTACCCCTTTGTTTACTACTCTGTGCTCTTCTGCTTTTTCTTCTTCTAGGCCCCTATTTGCTTGACTGCTCTGTTCTTGTGCCTGCTATCTTTGACTGCTCCTATACTTTGACTTACTATCTCTCCTATACTCGTAATGCCTACATCTGCATGTTTTTTACTCTCCTCCCTTAGGTTCGCTCGTTCTTCCTCTGTAAACTGGTTTGTTATTCACAGCTACATGACTGCTCTACTTTTTGTCTCATCAAGCCCATTGTGAATTGAAATTAATTTGTTCTTATCTTGTTCTTGTCTTGTCTGCTTGCACCCCTCTTGTGCCCACCCCTAGTGTCTCCTCCATTTACCTCTGTTTCCCCACCCCTCACTCCCCCTCTCCCTCCTTTCCCCCCTCTGTCTGCATCCTCTATGGTGCTCTCTGCCTCTCGTATCTTCTCTAACTGCTTCTCTATTGACTATTCTGTCCTTTTACTAAGTCTGGCAGGAAGAAGTTCAAAAGGGATATCCTGTTCTCCAACTTAGACCTCCCTACCTACACCTGCGCTTCCTCCAGACAAACCCTCACTGACATCATCTTTGTCGTTCCTTCCCCAGAGCTATGGACTCCACATATGGTCTCTCTACTCTCTCCTTTTTCATCCTCTCCCAATAATGGTGGCACCCAGTGGGAAGCCCTCCTGGCCCCCTTCCCCTCCTCTAAGACCATCATTAATGTTTACCTAAATGGCACTGTCTTGGTCCAAGGCCTTCAGGCCAACCTCTTCCTTTTTGATAGGTGCTTCCCGTGCCTCATCAATTTCCTTTCTTCTCATGCTCTCCCTTCTTTCCCCCCTCTGGCTCTTCTGCCCCCACCCTCTGCCACCTCTTTGGCTTCCTCTACTACTTCTCTGGATTTCCTGTTGCCTCCCTCCTATTGTTATGCTCACCTGTTGCATGGGGACGCCACTCAGCCCTGGTTGTTTGCCGGAATCTTCTCCCCAATTTCTGGATGGTATCTTCGGAGGCAGTCTAGCCTGAAAACACAGGAGGGCTGGGGTCAAGACTGGCCGACTGAGGTAAGTATCCTCCCATCACCCTTTTGGATTCAGCCCCCTCAGGCCTTCTCCTCACCTTGTTGTAGTGTTAGGCGTGCTCTCCGTCCTGCCTTCTTAGCAGGGGCGCGTTGTCTTCAATGGGCATGGGCGACTGAGTTACTTCACTGGCACGTGCCCGTTCAAGTGTATCTAAGGTAGGTCTTATAGTATAGTGCCATTATCCTTGCCTGCCTTTATTTTGATTAATAATGTTCTTCCTTTCTCCCTAGGTGCACAGAGCTGTAGTGTGGCGAACTGGCTTGAGCCTTGCCAATAATGATGTCACGAGCTGCGCGCTGTAATGCGTTAAGTAAAGCGCTATGCACAGCGCAGCTTTGTCTTGCCTTTGCTAACCTGTGTCCTCTCTTTCTTGCAGGTCGCGGTGCTACTCCAGCGGGTGTGGAACTCCGGAGCGATCGGGAGGTGACAAGCAGGGAAGCTTATTGTGCTGTTAATAGCTTAGCAATGCCGGAGTACGCCTTTTCTAATGTTGTCTTCTCCTTTCCTTTTCAGGTCGCTTTGATCCGGTAGGTATGCGATGCCCAGAAGAAGCTGTTCACTGGAGCTTGTAAGCAGATGACAGGATGGAGATTGCAGGTAAGATTCTGCTGAGGATGTTCCTTTTGTCTCCTCTGCAGGTTCGTTACTCCGAGGTTCACAGGACACGGTGAGCATCACGTTGCAGTCTGCAAAGTAACGCGAAGCGTGCTCTGTTGCTTGGGTGTGCTTTAAATAGCCTCCCCACAAAGTAGTCCAGGTAAAGTAGTCCCAGGCCACCACACCCAAAACACTATACCGCATAGCTTAGTTCCTAGGAACCAAGCTGTGCGAGTGCCTCCATGTTGACTGCAGGCCCAATGAAAAAGTAATCCCTTTTAAACATGTTCCCCACAATGAATATGAGCATGGTGCCAGAGGCACCAGGACTAGCTCCAAGAGAGTCTTGAGAGTGGATGCAAGGCCTCCAAGGCCTTAATGGAGCCCCAAACCCTGATTTTAACTGGAAAGTGGACTTGCCAGTGGGGTCTGGGGTAACGGTCGTGACACCTATGCCACCTCAATGGCACGTTCATCCTCCTCCTTGGCTACCTTGCCCTCTCCTCCGTCCTCCTCTACCCACCCTCAGGCTCTTCTACAATTCTGCAGATCGTACCTCTGACCTGTACCCCTCCATGGAAGTCTTTCAAGGGTGGCAACCTTCTCCACAAATTAAGAGGTGCATCAGCAAACATTGGTAATTTCTTACTAATGACAACTGGACAAAACATCTGTTTACTAACCAACCAGTGTTTGCATACCAGAGGTCAAATTATTTGAGAGACTTACTTGTAAATACCAGAGATGATAAACCAATGAAAACCAAAAAAAAAAGAAACCTGGAACATATCCCTGCTTGAATTGCAGCTACTGCACCAATATAATAAAAGGTGGAGCTGTACTGCATCCATACAGAGGAGAAAAAATTGCATTAAGATGCTATGCGACCTGCAACACAGAGAATTGCATTTACTGTACATGTTGCCCTTGTGGCCTATACTATGTGGGAGAAACAGGTTGGAACCTGTGGATAGGTATTAATGAGCACAAATCATGCATACGCAATAAGAACAGCAATTCAACAGTAGCGAGACATTTCAATGAGAAATAGCACAATATATCACAACTGAAATTTCAGGCCTTAGAAGTCATTGAGACTTCGGAAACCCGCATTGACATCAAGAGAAGAAGACAGCAAAGAGAATCCTATTGGATTGACTGACTTGAAACGTTATCACCCCGAGGAATGAACGAGGAATTTGATTTGAATTGCTTTTTTATGATCAAACGCACTTGTATCACGTGACTAATTAGCGGATTAACAAGAAAGGGGTGGAATGATATGTGCTTCATCTAAACAAATTTGCAAGGACAGAGATAGTCACATGTGCTTAGTAATATATGTCACATGTCAATTAATGTCACACTGCTCTATTTTTCACACATAGCGGATGATGTAGATTAATGAGAAGCATAATGGTCAATATTTCTATACGTTGAGCCCACTATTAACAACACTTTGTACCTTGTGTAATAAGAACATTTCAATTAACATTATATATAATGCAGCAGAGAAGGACAACATAGGATTGAGTTCCTTTGACAACCTAACGTAAGCTAAATAATCTAGAAAAAAGAACATTTCGAAAGCAACACGTGAGGGTTGACACACATATTGATAACTTTAGTTTTTGTACATTTTACAATTCCTGGGGATAGCTAATGAGCAATGAGCAGCGAATGGCCATGTTGTTGCACAATGTTGCTGTGACAACGTATAAGCCTTTGGACACAGACAGCTGCCACGGCAGCTTCATACACGGCTTTAGCAGCTACTAACTTGGCAATTCGGAACACAGGGTAAGAAGGCTAAACTTTTACAACCATTTAAACTGAACTTGCCACTGATAAACAACATTGTGGTATATTTATATATAATCGGCATTACTTGCTTACAGGAAAATAAACACTCAAGCTGCACTACGCGCATTTTTGAGCAGGGGTCAGTGAAGCTGACACGGTGCATGGGTAGTAATACATCGAAGCGCGCATATATATTCACAAGGGTGTATTAGGATACATTGGAACGTAAAGCACTGATTTAAAAAGCACACTTTACCACTATATTTATGGCCAATGACCAACAGGGAAATGGAAATAGTATACCCCCTGCATTCTATATATTTATTCAGAGTAAGCTGAATGCAATGGATAGATAGTCAAAGGTTCATGGGGAAATGAGGACACAAGATGTTTGAACAAGGTACACAGTGCATGTGACTAGATAGTGACTACTTTATGGATTTTTATTTTCTGGCATCTGATTTTGATCATATCAAATAAGTTTTCTCCTATATGCTATGTGTTTGTTCTCAAATGTGGGAACCCTATTTTGGAATGTTGCATAATGTTATGAAAATTGTGATTATGGTATACTCTGCACAGAATAATATTAAGATAAGACTGGGCTCTGATGAAGGATTAAATCCAAAATGCATTGGCCACCGAGTCATTGGTAACTATAAGTTGAGTTACAGCCAAATTGGTGATGAATAACCAATTAATTTGAAGAATCCAAGGAATAAAAACACATTTATTTGAAGTATTTCAGAGTATTTCTACACTATTTTTAAATAAAGCCAAGAAATAACCAACCCCTAGTGGGCAATACGGGTGTGGCCCACACCGAAGGCTATTTATCCTAGGTCTTTCCTTTTCAGTCATCTTTATGTGCCCAGCACGGTGGCACTTCATAGTGGGCTGCACCCTACTAATTCATAATCAATCTTAAGATAAAGCAAAACAGCATGATAGAAGAGAACAATTCAAAATGAGCTGTGCCCTCTCTCCAACCAATCGTTTGTCAACCTTCTCCACATTTCCACTCTCAACTCTCGCTTAGCTGTCAAACACTCCTCCGACATCTGTTGTCTCCTGGAAGAACTTGACCTTGATGTTCTCGGTCTTAACGAGACATGGTTCATGGCCAGATCTGTCACAAGCTTTGACACTCTCGTCCCTGATGGCTAGAAGATCCTCTCCATGCCCAGATCCAACTGTCCCAGTGGGGGTGTAGCGTTGATCTCCCGGAATGGACCCCTGCCTGTATCATTACTATGAAGGTCTACTCCTCCTTTGAATGCCTGGTCTGCAGGCTCTCTCTCTCTCCCGGCCGCTCTTTTACTGTGGCTACTAACTAAAGGCTGCCTGCCAGGTAATCTCCTTCGTCTCTGAGTGGGCAGACCTCTCCTCCATCCTCCTTGCCTCGATCACCCAAGTCCTCCTTCTAGAAGACCATAACATCCACCTGAATGCTTCCTGTCCCTCTTCAGGACTCTTTCGCAACTTCTGTGATTCTCTTTCTCTCTCTATTATTCCTTCTGGTCAGCTTCACTCTGCAGGGCACACCTTGGATGTTCTGATTTCCTCAGGCCTCCCCCTCTCTAACCCTCTCATCATTCCTCTCTCCTGGAGTGACCAGTCTCTCTTTTCCTCTCATCTCTCCCTCTACTCCTCAGTCCAAGCCAACCCCAGCACTGCCACCCACCTTCTCAGTCATCCAACCCATGAAGCGTGTGTCAGTTGAGGCGTTTGCCGCCACTTTCTTTCCCCCTCCTGCTCCTTTGGCTGGCTCACATCCTGACACAGCCCTTTACAACCTCCAGTCTTCAATCTCTGACACTCTTAATGTACTCTTGCCCGTGTCATGAGGATTTGATTGAAGCCCAAAGCCAAGTAAAACTCTTGCTATGACCCCATCAAAGTTAAACACAGGCGTAGGGTGGCTGAGAGGAAATGGCAGACTCTCTGTCCACACTTAGAAGAGAAACATCCAAGCCTGCGTCCCTGCAGCATCTAACAATTTAGCCAAACTCTTTAAATTCTGCAAGGAGCTGGACAATCCTACTGCAGTCTCTACCTCTCCTGTCCCCTCCCAGGCCCTCTGCATGGCCTTGGCTTCACATTGCATCTCTAAAACTCAGGGCATCCTGTCCACCGTCTCTTCCTCTCCTCCTTCTTCCTCTACCTGTTCCTCTACTTCTGGCCTTCCTCTGGCTCCCTCTGCTCCTCCCTTCTCTTCCTTTCCTTGGTTACCCCTGATGAGGTTTCCAGACAAGTCCAATCTATGAAAGTTTTTCTTCCCTGTTCATCCAAAACCATCAAGGACCATATTGACACCCTTGCCCCAGCCTTGGCTGACTTCTGCAACCACTCTTGTGCCACTGGAACCTCTCCTCGCCCTCTGAAGCACTCCATTGTGCACCCTCTTCTTAAGAAACCCTCAGCCGACCCCTCCTGTCTGGCTAACTATCGCCCAATCACCATTACTCCTTTTCTGGGGAAACTCTTGGAAAAGCAGGCCATCTCCCAGCTTAACCTTCACACTGAGTCTGTCTGTGGTCTCCATGACCATCAGTTTGGATTCAAAGTGGCCAGAAGCATGGAAACTGTTCTCCTGAACATACATGAAGACCTGCTCTCAAACCTTGACACTAATCATCCTTCTGGATGTTTACACCTTGGATGTTCTGATTTCCTCAGACATCCCCCTCTCTAACCCTCTCATAACTCCTCTCTCCTGGAGTGACCAGTCTCTCCTCTCCTCTCATCTCTCTCACTCTACTCCTCAGGCCAAGCCAACCCCAGCACTGCCACCCACCTTCTCAGTCATCCGACCCATGAAGCGTGTGTCAGTTGAGGCTTTTGCCGCCACTTTCTTTCCCCCTCCTGCTCCTTTGGCTGACTCACATCCTGACACAGCTCTTTCCAACCTCCAGTCTTCAATCTCTGACACTCTTAATGTACTTGCCCCTGTCATGAGGATTTGATTGAAGCCCAAAGCCAAGTGAAACTCTGGGTAAGACTCAGACCTCATCACCGCTAATCACAGGTGTAGGGTGGCTGAGAGGAAATGGCAGACTCTCTGTCCACACTTAGAAGAGAAACATCCAAGCCTGTGTTTCTGCAGCATATAACAACTTGGCCAAACTCTTTAAAATCTGCAAGGAGCTGGCCAATCCTACTGCAGTCTCTACCTCTCCTGTCTCCTCCCAGACCCTCTGTACTGCCTTGGCTTCACATTTCATCTCTAAAACTCAGGGCATCCTGTCCACCGTCTCTTCCTCTCCTTCTTCTTCTTCTACCTGTTCCTCTACTTCTGGCCTTCCTCTGGCTGCTTCTCCTCCTCCCTTCTCTTGCTTTCCTTTGTTCACCCCTGATGAGGTTTCCAGACAAATCCAATCTATGAACGTTTTGACAAAACAGGTTCTTCTCTGTTCATCCAAAACCATCAAGGACCATATTGACACCCTCGCCCCAGCCTTGGCTGACTTCTGCAACCACTCTTGTGCCACTGGAACCTCTCCTCGCCCCTGAAGCACTCCATTGTGCACCCTCTTCTTAACAAACCCTCAGCCGACCCCTTCTGTCTGGCTAACTATTGCCCAATCACCATTACTCCTTTTCTGGGGAAACTCTTGGAAAAGCAGGCCATCTCCCAGCTTAACCTTCACACTGAGTCTGTTTGTGGTCTCCATGACCATCAGTCTGGCTTCAGAGTGTCCAGAAGCATGGAAACTGTTTTCCTGAACATACTTGAAGACCTGCTCTCAAACCTTGACACTAATCATCCTTCTGTTCTCATCCTCCTCGATCTCTCTTCTGCTTTTGATTCTGTCAATCCTGCCATCCTGCTCAACAGGCTCTGTGATAACCTGGGTGTCACTGATCAGGCCCTGGCATGGCTGACTTCCTTTCTCTCTGACTGACCCTGACAGGTCCAACTTGGGTCCTTCCTCTGCTCTATCTCTCTCTATACCTGTGGTGTTCCCCAGGGATGTCATCTTCCTTGGCTGTTTAACCAATACCTGGCACCTCTCGCCCACCACATAGCCGCTTTCTGCTACAACTTTCAGTGCTATATGGATGACACTCAGCTCACTTTTTAGGCTCCCCTCAGCTGACTCTTCCCGCTCTCTCATCCCGGATTGTCTGTCCACAATCCAGGAGTGGTGTGCCATCAATGATTTCGGCCTTATGCCAGTAAGACAGAGATCCTCCTCATCACCAGCACCTTCATGTCCGGTCACTCTCTGGCTGCCCACTTTGGGCCCTTTTCATGCTCCTTCTTGTGAGGCTAACAAGCTCTGGGCCATCTTTGACTCCACACTCTCCTTCTCTCCTTCTCTCCTCACATTGTGAAAACAAAATCAAAATATCGAGGATGAGTACCCCAAAAGGAAATACACCGAACACGGGTTACAAAGGAACATACAAAGTACTTTATTTTATACTGAATCCAGTTACGAAGAACAGAGCAAAATCAGACAGCTATCGGCCCTCAGTGCAACACAACGAACTCCAGCGTGGTTCAGTGAGAGACGCTGTACATTAGAATGCATTGGTCTTTTATACTCTTCGTGAGCACGATGTCCAGCCCTACTTCGGGCTAATATTCCGCTAATACATCACCGATCTAGGGTTCATGCCGAGTTTCGCACATCCAAATGTAACTGGTTTGCTTTTAATACATATATCAATAAGCCTATACGGCAACTGTGTATTCTGGGATTCCCATGCGGGTCTTCTCAAACATTAATACAATGTAGTTTAAACAAGTGTTCTATGTTCAGTATTTGAATACATTGTTCTTAACATATGCTCGCGGATTAGTTTCATTGCACGAGTAATCCTTCACACACAGGTCAACGAAGGACAAGGTCTCAGTTCATGACCTCAACGAGTGGCCTGCAGGCAAGTTACATATTAGCTACATACAGAGGTCAAGACAGCCACGTTGTATTTCAGAATGACATCGTCCACCATTTAAACTCACAGGGTGACTTTACAAAGCAAACCTAAAATGGCGGATTGACCTAAAATGGCGGCTTACATTGATTTTAAGGTCAGGACCTTGCAACACGGATTTCTTCGTAAGCGACTTGTTAGCAGCTTGGCATAGGCCAATATACATATATTCATTATAATAGGAGGCACAATATACTTTATCATTTGTCAACATCTCTGATGTCTCTAAGAAATCAAACTACCAGCTGCACCTCCTCTGAGGTATTCTTCCTTTCCTCACTTTCCTCCAGAAGCTCACTGTTTCCACAGCCCTGGTTCTCTCTAGATCGGACTACTGCAACCGCCTCTTTCTACATCTACCTGCCTCTACTCTCCGTCCTCTACAACTCATCTAGAACAGGACTGTGAGACTTGTCCTTGGCCTCAAGCCCATGGATCGTGTCTCTCCAGCACTGAAATCTCTCCATTGGCTCCCAGTGGCAGCAAGGATCAAGTTCAAGACCCTCTGCATTGTCCACAAGGCTTTTTGGGGCCTGGGACTGCAATATCTCTAACTCTCTCTACTGAAATATCTTCCTACTCAAGCTCTTCGCTCCTCCACTTCCAATTCCTTGAGGGTCAGTCGCTTCTCCAAGCAACGAGTTGGGGAAAATCTCTTTATTCAGCTGGTGCCTCCCTCTGTAATAGCCTCCCTGCCTCCCTGAAACTTAAGCAGAACCATCTCTGGTTCCGGAAGCACCTCAAGACCTTCCTCTTTGCTTCTGCCTTCTCATTTCATCTCCCCTACTGATCTCATATCTGATACATGCACTTTTTACCTGGCAACCCTCTGAATTTCGGACCCAGGCCCCTACCTCTCCAGCTGCATACCCACACTAGCTCTTGGCACCCCTTGCACTTGTGATCAGTATCTGTAATTCAGCAGTCCCCTCTCCTGCACTTATTAGACGCTTGTTGTCTGCACTTCTAACACGCGCACTTGCCACCTGTTGACTGCACTACTTGTCGTTTCCTAATTCCTTGTCCTGCACTGGTCCATGCTTGTTGCGCACTAAAATACAGCAACACATGCTTTATTGTATCCCATTGTTCCTTATACTGACAAAATCTACAAAAAAGTGACTGCTCATTAGCCAAACCATATCGAACCAAGATCTCTTTTGTGTGGATCAAATTCCACCGGAACCTCAGGAAAAGCGGGCGGGCGCACTTATCAGGATAGATCAACAAAAAGGGCACCAATGTTCTCCTTTTTTGTGGTCCCCCTCAAATCAGCCATTGAGACATACTGGTGGAATTAATCTACAGTATGAACCCAATCAAGTTCTCATTTTACCTTAAACGGGTTTCCAAGCAATTCTGCAAAATCGCCCCCACATTCGGACATTAAAGCAGAGCATAACGCCTCCAATTTTCTCAACACTACCAAACCCTGTCCCAGACAGACTATTTTGAAATCTTCAAACAGTAAGTTTTTTGCTTCGTGCAGGAATCTTCCTAAATAATGACAGATCTACAGTGTGCCCTTGCTTTCCACGAAATTAGGCCAAATTAATTACACACAACAGAATGTGGGACTGAGTGAGGGACACAAAGAACTGTCCTCCAAATTAGGTCTTCCAGAAAAGGCAAATATCAACTGTTAACAGATCGTATACTTCGATTCTATATAGGATCTTTTGGACAATGTTGCATTCATAAAAATGGATACATGGTAAAAGAGAGAATTTGCCATATCTAGAGTCAACTCTAAAGAGTTTATTCACTAATTTAATTGCCCTTGCATGTAGCCAAGACTGAATTATTGTTATTTATTTAGTTAATCAAGAAGCCAATAGAGGAGGGAGTCGTTCATATCCACTTGCTCAGCCTGAATACGCCACTTAAAAGGCCATTTTTTTCTTAGAACACAATACTTGTATCACTTTTGTCTTAGTGGGGTTGATGGATAAAGAGTGAGCATTCACAAAGTTAGAAAAACCTTCCAACAAATGCTGAAAGCCTATGGGTGTGCTGTCAAAAATTTGAAAATCCTCCACCTAGGCTAACCACAGCAGTCTTATACTGTGAGGTTTAGGTGTTACAAAGGCCTTGGGTCGCAATTATTCCCCTATGTCTGCCATTTATAAGTTAAATAGGCAGGGGGCCAAAACGCACCCAAAAAGTAGGGGTTCATCGAGACAACAGTGCCTGTAGAATTGAAGAAACTTGAATAGTGGAGTGTTCGTATAGGTCAACTTTCAGCCTCTGCAGACTGGACGGAATACCACACCTCTGTAATTTGCACCATAATAAGTCTTGATCAATGGTGTTGAATGGCACTGTTAAGTCTACAGAAGCAAAATAGACAGTGTTGCTACCCTTTACCCAGGCTAGGTATTAAATACATTTAAGCATCAAACCATTCATCCATGTACCAATGTTCTTTCTAAAACCTATTTGACTCTTGAGATTATCCCTGATCCGCCGGCCCATGATTCTAGACGTTGAAGAACAATCCAAGCAGAAACTTTGCTATCAGCATCCATAATTGAAATGGGCTGGTAGTTACATGGATCTGCTATAGCCCCCCTCTTATAAATGGGAATTATGTGGGCCTGTGTCCAAGTGGGGGGACATTGGTCCGTCCGTAGAACATGAGTGAACAAAATCGACAGAACACCTGCCCAAATGGTAGGGTCAGACTTAAATAGAAATGGGCTTGGAGCCCTAGAGGTACTGATCCCTTTAATTACATCTAGAACAACCTCTGGGCTAACATTAATGTCCAATGGTTTATTGCATAGAAGGGGAATGGCCGGTTTCTCAGCCGAAATCCTCGGAGGCAGGTCCTAAAGGGAGTCAAAGTTGTAACACATTATGTAATGAAAACAGTTGAGATACTGTGTGAAATTTGACTCTTATCTAAGGCCTCCATGGACATTTCTATGGCCCTACTCTGGTGGATGTTGGTATACAATGCTGTTATAATAAAAGACACCAACATTTTCCCCTAGGGATCAAAGAACCAACCTTCCATTACATTAATGACAACTTTGGTGCAGGAGGAAAAGATGGCACTGTTCATGCTGCAGTTCTCAAAATCTGAATATGTTGACAGAGGTTCTACAAGGGAGTTACAGCCAGGTACAATAGGTAGACTGAGTGGGTTGCTCTTATTTGTATGACTCATCGAGTGAGAAAATTTGATTGACCTTTTAGATACAGTGGTATTCAGATATAGCATTTGTGCATGTTAATATACACATTTTGTCTAGGCCAGTGAAGTGGTTTCTTCAATGATTTGTTCAATATCTAATGAAGTATATCTTGCAAGCAATGTTTAGTATTCCTAGTTATGTAGTAAAAATCAAACATCATAATTGTTCACTTATTTGAGGGTCATACATGGTGGGGAATTTACAGGGTCCAGAAATAGACCTGCTGTATACCTGTATTCAACTTGTTTTCAAACAATATTTATTGTGTTGGTATGCTGTGATCTGACATAAATGAAGACTCAAGTCAGGGACCTGATTTACTGTCACTCTCAATATTTATGTTATTCAATTCAGATGACAATAAGACTCTAAAATGGTCTGTTATAATCTCTAGTTTCAATAATGTGATAATATGATTGTCTGTGTGGCATAAGAACAAGGGTATGGGTGTGGGGTTTAGGTGCAGTCAAGCTAATTTATATGTGGTCCACTTAGAAAACAATCCACATTTAGACAATATCCATCTGTAGAGATGGTTTAGTGATGATATTCTAGTGATTTTGCCTGGTGCCATGGAACACCTTTATACATCTGCAACATTGCTTAGTAACAGGAATTTACAAGTGCAAATCACTATGATAAAGGATCAATCGTTTTTTCAAAAATGAAGAAAAAGTGAGTTCTCTAATATCAATATTACATCAATATTATTCAGGAAACCCAGGAACAGGAAAACAATTTTAAAATACATAAGCCAACATCCTCTTTCTCAGAGGGATAACATTCTCTTTGGCCAGGTTTTATGAATGAGTGGAATGTGTCCCATCAAAGAGGACTCTTTTGATCACGCAGGTCAAACGGCAGATAGATTAATTGCAAAAAGCTTTCTGAGATGACTGGGATGATGTTCACTTAAACAGGCTTCATGTAACAATAGACATGCTATGAAAATAAATGATTCCATGAATATGGTCAAAATTGATAGAATTGTGTGTCTCCAATGACAATTTAGCAATAAAGAAAAAAATAAAGAAAAATGATTCTTGGAACTCAGCAACTCCTGGATATTGAGAAAACATGGGTGGAAAATCTGTTGGTTGTGCTAAAACGTATTGGCCATTACCACTGTGGACATTGTAATTCCCCTGGACTAAAGCAATGTTGAAATATACCTATGACAATGTGTCATGACAAGGAAGTCAACAGTCTAATTCTGAATCTCTAAATGTTAACTATGACATATTTGCGAATTTCAGCTTTGGCATGTAGAAATGACTGCAAGACTGATTACAGTTAGAATTTGTAAAACACGGTCTAAAAGTGAGTTGGGAAATTCTCAAGTAAATTTGTTGAACTACTTCAACACATAGCAGCATAAAGAAAATGACATCTGCTGATGGGTCCTAACAATTGTGAAAACCAAATAGAGAGAAGAAGACATAGTCGTTCAACTAACATAAGCAGAAGGTTTCCCATCCTTAAACCTGATGCTGAAGATGATATGCTTGGACATATTAAGTAGTAACACAGATTCGGGAAAGTCACCAGTTGGCATATTTGTTGTGGATACAACTGTGGTGGAAAGATGATCATGCATATTCTGACTTTCAGTTTTAGTGCTGGTGGAAATGATGAAAACATACTGAAGAGAAGCTTTGAATGTGACTAATTGAGTATGTTAAAATCTGACCTGACATTTTACAGTGCAGGTATTCTCTCCACCCAAATGATGATATTATGTTGATGTGATAGAAAAGAAATGCTAAAATGTGGCCCGTCATCTCAAGGACCATGTGATAATGCATGTAATAGATGGATCATGTAGTGCGCCTCTTTTAGAATAGCCATAAATATGCAATTTAATCAATCAGACTTGTAAATTTAAGGTGTAAATCAGGCCACTACCACTGTTTGGTTCATGTTGGAATTTTAAGATGGGGCGAATTGCCAATCCCCAGGTAAGTCGGTCCTTTATAGGTTAAGAGTATCAGGAAGTGGGTAGGATGTATTTCAATGGATGAAAAGGAGAACCATATTGTAATCTCTGAGAATGGACAGATGGTGATACAATCTTCAAAGGATTAATTTTGAACCAAAGGATACAGACATGATTAAAGCAGGAGTTAGAGAAACCCTCAATAGAGGACACGCATTTGCTATATAATCTATTATTTTGAAAGTCCAAACGTACGTATAGAACACTATAATTGTATTCCAAATCTTTTAACCATAAAGAGCATACAACATCAATTAAATACTCATATGAATAGCATCCTGACAGAGAGGGATTCAAATAATATAATTTAACTAAATTTTTATAATTTAAAAATGGTGCTAATAAATAGAAAATGTCAGTTTTCAAGGGAACTTGTTCATAGAAAAAAGTCATTACAAAAATCGGTGTGCTTTATCATGTCAAATATTATTTCTCCTATATTATTAATCATTCTATATGCGCAATACCATTGAAGAAAACATACAAGACACATTTTTGTGTTTATCATATGGTTCTACCCTGACTGTACAATTCTTATCAAATAACACATTTCTTTTTAATGGTTTACACATATGGATAAGGCCAAGGATAATGGTAATCTGGCTATACTCCTGCTGTTAGACCTATCAGCGGCATTTGACCTTGTTGATCACCAGATCCTCACTGATCACTTGACCACAGCAGCTGCCTTCACTAACAATGCTTCTAGTTGGATACAGTCTTTCCGCACCAACCGAACCACCAGGGTCTTCGCACCCGCAACTTCAGCCGACCCAATCACCATCTATTGCGGCATGCCACAAGGGTCCTGTGTCTTGCCAATGCTTTACAACATCTTCACGAAGCTCCTCTTCGACCGCCTTGACAACCTGGGTGTCATATATACACATTTTGCTGAATACACCCAGGTTCTCATTACACTGACAAGGTGCTGTGAAGATAATTCTAAACTGATTAACGACATATATCTGGAGATTCAGGCTTGGATGGCAGACCACAGCCTCTGTCTCAACAACGAGAAGGCAGAGCTCCTGGTCATTGGCTCCCAAATTTGCATAAACAAATTAGATCCACGTTACTCCGCATTCAACATCGATGGGAACTTCATTACAGTTGCCAAAGAAATTAAAACTCTGGGAGTCTACCTAGACTCCACCATCTCACTAAATAAGCAAGTGAATGCCATTGCTTGCACGACTGCTTACACCAACAAGCCGATTAACCCTTGTCAATCATTCCTGTCACTGAACAGTTGCACTACACTGGCCAGGGGTCTTGTACTCTCCAAGATCGATTACTGCAACACCCTCATCTTAGGCTCCACTGAACGGAACCTTAATAGAGAACAGATCTTACAAAATAATGCCTTGAGGTATGCACTGAACATACCCAGATCCAACCACACCACTAGCTTCAGGCAGGATGCCCACTGGCTCCCGGTATGTGATAGACCTTCTCTCCGTACTCTAGTCATCACCCACAAATGTCTGACCAACTCTGCCCCTAAGTACCTATCAGATAACATCAGCCATCCAGACCCACCAGAGCTCTGTACTCGCATTGTCTCACTGTCCTGAGGTTCAAACTAAAGAGAGCTGGACGATCTAGCTTCCCCGCATTAGCCGCCAAATACTGGAACGCCCTCACCATCAGAACAGAACCTTTGTTCTGGACCTTCAGAGCTAAAGTAAAGAGCTGGCTCTTCGAGAATAACCTCTAAACAAACGCCTATATGTAATCCTGTCAGCCGGCTTTGGATGCCCAAACTGTAACACCTAGCAATCCATATTCCGGCCTACCTGTACTTTCTTCTCTAGTGTATTGTATGTGTCTGTCGACACGATTGTAACCTTTGGCCGACCACCTGCACTTAGTGTTGTTATTTATTGTAATACTTTGTATGCCTGTAACACTTCTTAAGTCTGGCGCCTAGTTACCCTAGGGTTTGGAGCAAAGTACAAATAAATAAACTAAAGTAAACTGAACTAAACATAACCAGTATAATTCTTGTGTACATCGTACATCGATTAAATAATTGTCAATGGAACAAAATGTAATTGAATTGCACTTAATTGCATTCTTATCATTTATTGTGGTAAAGTTATGATCCTAATCTGTCATTTGGAAAACATAAGCTGAGATGTTTTCCTACAACTAATCACAAAAGCATCATTTAATAGTGTGTGACACCAAGAATAAATAAAAAGAATATGGTAGTACAATCCTTATTTCGGCAACATACCCATAAAAGCAGGAGTATCAAAGAATCAAATAAAACAGCATTTAAGATACAGGGTTAGACTGTAAAACACTGTTAACAAAGGGTGGTTTCAATGGGATAATATTTACATTTACAAAATACATTTCATTCTCAGGTGCCAGGCGTTTTTCAAGAAGGCCAAATGAGTTTGGAGTTCAACATGGTTTGATTACATAAGAAACATACCAACGACTCTTTCGTTCCCCTTAAATTGTACTTTTGATAAGCACAGACAAGCCATTTATAGCAGATGTTCCTGTATTGGGGGCACATAAACAAGAAGTGCTCAAGATCTTAGTCTACCCGCCCCCAAATTTTACACAAGGGTAGATCGCCTTTGCCCCAGGAGCTTGCAACCGCTGCCAATGGAAGTATCCCCAACCGTGCTTTTAAAAACAAGGCAATTGCTTCCCTGTCAACAGTAAAACATAGATATTTTTCTCGGCTGAACGAATGCTTCCACTTGATGTATTCTGCTTTTGCACCTGCCAAGCCGGTCTCTGAGGGTTTTCTTGTAGTACTAGTCCCTGTATCTCTGCTTGATGTAGTCTTTCGCTACCATATTGTCCTGGGATTCAAGTGTCATCATAGGGGTAGGCCGAGTATTCTGGTGAGGTTTGAGACATAACTAACCCATGGCAGAGCTCTAGCACCTTCTTGTGCAAATACATCAAAGAGGGATTCCTTATAGGTTTGAAGGGCGGGTGAGGTGCAAAACTTATAGCAGTGCATTAAGGGTGAGAGCTTAGCATCGAAAGTAAAGCCATCAACCCCCAGCTCTAATCTTAAAGGAAGAGATGGTGCACTCCTTGGGAGGGCAAGGAGTTCTTTCAACATCGCATTTTGCTCTGCTTCATCCTACCAAGATCAGAGTGGCCCCAGATTTCAGCGCCATACATAGCGGACGAGTTTGCGCAAGTCTTTAGAACCCCCAGGGCCTGAGACACTGCATCACTTCCATAATGATTCATGAAACATCGCACCGCCGCCCCTTGCCTTGAATAGTTAAGTAAGGATTTTTCTATCTGTCTTTCCCAGGATCCTCTTTCATCAAGCCGAAATCCCAGGTAGTCATAACATGTGACTCACTCGATCTAAACCGGCCCCAAGCGAATTGGAGCAAGGAATTTCCCACATCTTTTAAACCAAAGCATAGCCTTGGTTTTGTTCAAATTAATTACAAGACCCAACATAATTATATTGAGGCAACCAATTTTAACGCCTTCTGAATGCCTCTTCTGTTCTTACTAATCAGACCTGGATCGTCAGCGTATAACAGGATGCCAGTATTACTCCCTCCTAACATGGGGGCATCCACGTCATATTGGGAAAAACTCTTCAGCAATTTGGTTTATATATAAACTGAAGAGTGTGGGGGTGACAACGCACCCCTGCTTAACACCCCTAGAGGCCGGCAAAGGCTTGGATAGGCCTTCACCTGCTGGATACAGGGACTATAGTTGCACCTCGCCAAGACCCGGGTATAAGATGGGGACTCGTGATATTTGACAACAGATGTTGAGGTACAGGGCCCCATATTCTTACTTCAGTAATGAAGAGTTCCACTGGGATTGCGTCTTGTCTGGGAGTTTTCCCCCTCTTCTGTGAGCCAATTGTTTCCTCCACTTCCTCTAAGGAGATATCCAGTACATAATGTGATAACAGAGCCTCCCATCCCATTAGTTTAGGAATGGCCAATAATTGTGTTCCGGAGTCCTGATTAAGTGATAAGTGATAAAGTGAGTTGAAATGCAAGAACCAAATTTCATCGGGGATACCTAGCGCAGCGGCAAAGGATGACCGCTTGTTATACGCAGACACTGTCTTGTAAAAGGCGGATGCATTTTCGTCCTAGTAGCTAGCTGGTGTTCTTCCCATTTGCTTTTACTGAACATCACCCTCTTGCCCTACAAAAAGGTTTTGTATTCTCATCTAATCAGTCATATTTGGGAGACATTCCTACTCTCTGTCAGTTTCACAATTGACAGCAACTCAGATTTCTTTTGACGACACTCCCTGTCAAATGACCCATTTATAGCGGAAGTGCTTGTCACCCCAGTAGCACCTTGTTTAGTCATGATCGGATTTAAGACACATACCAGCTGCTGCCAAAAGACACTAGAGGATGATTCGGTCACAGGAACTAATGATGTATATACCTTGCTGATGCAATTGCTTTCAACCAAAACCTGCCACGGGATCCTCCGCCTGCCTTCACCCTTCAGGACATGCAGCAGTTTCCCAGGTATATTGAAAGCGAAAACAAAGCTATCGTGATCACTTTCGATGAGTGGAATAACTTGGAAATCAGCTACCAACCCCCAACTTTCAACTGTCTCAAGAGGATAGCTCAGCGGAAACATGCTCACCTTGGAAGCAAGACGGCACAGAGCCACACAGGTTTGATCCCCGGGTCCGTGATTAGAAACCTCTGGGTATTAAGCGCGTTATAAATAACCTATCATATCATCATATCACATCAACATGCAAAAAAATATAGTGAATATATGATGTTCCATTCTAGCATATGTAGATTTTGGGGGGATATCACGGGAGAACCTGCCATTACAGGACCGATATCCCATTACCATAATCTCCTGATGTGCATACAAGGTTGGCTATATGGCCGAGGTATCCCAAGGAACTCATTTCGCTCCTTATATAGATACCCATACTCTTCAATTGTTTCTAGCTGCATATTAAAATCACCCCGTAACATGATATGTAGCTGTCGGGTGGTGCACAAATACAACAATGTTTCTAATTCTTCAAGATGAGTTAGTAACACAGCTGTGGCATCCTCCAAAGGTCTCATATAAATATTAACAATAACAAGTGAATTTTGAGAATCAACCTCCCACTTAACAGTTAAAATATCAGGAGATTCGGAATGAATTAAGGTTTTAGTTCTTCTTAATTAGTTTTTAAAACATTTTAGCAGGCCCCCGCTTGGCCTGCCCCTGGATGATATCCTTGCAAGGGTGCTGAAAGCCTTGAAGCTATAGAGCTCTTCCGATTGCAAGAGCCATGTCTTTTGAAAACAAATGATTTCATAACTTTACAAAAACTCTTGCTAACCTACTTCGTCTTTCTTACTTTAAAGCCAGCCACATTCCAGCATAGCAGATTACAGGGTGTTGAGGGTTTAATATGAGGATTGCCATTGGGTTGCCTCACCGGGTGGGGCAATTTATTCTGCCTTAATTCACCACCTATCATCACACTGGCATCCTCCATCATAGAAATTATGCCCCATTGTACTCCAGGGGTATTAACCCTACTCTGAGCCCCGATGGGGGGGACATATGTCATGCACCTGTAAACTGTCTCAGTGGCTCGCTTAGACAAGTCACCAGAGCAAATACTTGTTACTTTATTGAGTTTCCTATTAAATTCCGACTTGGTTAAGTCCAAGATCAAAGGTGGCTGAATTGTGTATCTATTTTGTCCCACCTCGATGCTGTTTATGCCAGCTTCCTAAAATGAAAAATGTGGTTCATGCCAAGTAGCATGTAGACGGCAAACAGAATGTTTCAAATCTTGGTACACTTGAATACCTCTGAGAGAAAGAGCTGACATACAGTTTAACACACAGGTGCGAAAGTATAAATCGGAAAGACTAAAACTTACATTGCTTCCCCAAAAAACACACAATCAGTTAAAATCCTTGTTACTCTAAAAACCTTAAAAGAAATGTCAGTCACCCCAAAATCTCACTCAGATTCTTAATTAAAATTCTCTTGTACGTGTTTGTGTTCCCATGAAATAGATCTTTGAAGCAGCAAATTATATTGTGATTTCTCCATGGGGCTAAACTGTCCGTTGGGCTTCTTTAGCCCACAATGGCTCACCAGGAGTGGGACAGATAGTTGACATTTGTTCGCCAAGAGTCTTACCGTTCTTGCTATAACTAGAATATGTCGATGGTAATGTTGTATTGGTACCGCGCACCATCACCACAGAAGTGGTCCCCAAGCGCTCTGGCGGATCTGAAAAGGAGAGTTTGGAAAAAGGGGCTTTGGTGGAAGGTTAGTAGGTTGTAGTTGGGTATAGGAAAGTGCGATTTGTGATGTTGTGTTGGCAGCTTCAGTTCAGTTTGCACCGTTCGCTGAGCTTAAGCGTGGTTAACAGGTCTGTGTGAACTCCCATGTGCTGTTGTGTCAGGTTATGTGTTGTTAGCCTGTTGTTGTAGTGTGGTGAAATGCATGTGGATTGCTGTGCAAAGAGGTGGTTGCCTGGTTTTCTGTATGAGAGTTGTATGAGGAAAGTTGAGAGTTGGGTTAGCAGGTTTTTTGTTATATTTTGTTTTATTTTTCTGTCTCTCTCTCTCTCTCTCTCTCTTACCTTGTTGTCTTTGCTTTTCTGTGCTCCCTCATCCTGGGTCAGAGATGTTTAGGTTCTAGGACTCTGGTCCCTCCCAGCCTGTCCTTTGCAGGGATTTTTTAACCTACCTAGATTTTTCGGTGGGTTAGCGTTATGTGGGGTGGGTGTTCAGGGAGGGACTCCACCTTATGGTTAGGAGAGGAATTGATTTACGGTTATGGTTTCCTCCCTGAGTAGCTTGTTTCCGAAGGGTTCTAATCCTTCGCAATCATTTCATCCCATTTTTTAGCAGTCTTCTGAATTTCAGATTATCCTTTGTGCTGCATATTTTTTGAGGTAGGTGATTCCAGGATATTGCTGCCAGGTGAGAGAACGAAGATGCCCCAAATGTTCTCTTGTTGTAAGGTTTTTGGTTCTCGTCGTTTGTAGTTGCTTGATCTTAATGGTCTTGCTGGATGGCAGACGATTATTTTCTTCTTTAGGAACTCTGCTCCTTAGCCATGGATTGCCTTGTGTGTCATGCACATCGTTTTGAACTTTATTTGCTGTGTTATTGGTAGCCAGTGTAGAAATTTCAGGGCTGGCGTAACGTGTTTGCTTCACGGTAGTTTGAACAGTAGTCTTGCCACAGCGCTTTGGATGCGCTGGAGTTTTTTTAATAGACGTTCTAGCATTCCTAGGTATAGGCTGTTGGCGTAGTCTACTCTGGACATGATGAGCGCAATGATGGTGAGTGTTTTATGGGTGAATGTGAGGAATGGTAAGATCCTTTTTACTGCATGTAAGGGAAAGAAACATTTCTTGATTATAGTGTTTATTTGTGTCTCAAGTGTTAGTTTGTTGTCCACTAAGACTCCCAGGATCTTTACTGTCAGAATCGGTGCAGATCCCATTTCCGTCGACTACGGGATGTAGAGATTGTTTTCCCCATTTTTGGGTATGATTATTATTTCTGTTTTGTCCGGGTTGAGTTTGAGTCTATTAGTGTTCATCCAGCTGGAGAGTTTTTGTAGGCATTCTTATAGTGTTGTGTTTCCTTCCTGTGTGTCCTGTATTTTGTAGACAATCTGTGTGTCATCAGCGTAGTTATCTCAAGAGAGGCTGTGTTTTTAATGACCCTGATTAAAGGCATCAGGTACATGTTGAAGAGCAGTGGCAAGAGGGAGGATCCTTGCAGTACTCCACAAGTGGATTCCCTTGTGGTGGATTTGTAAGGCTTGATCCATACGGTTTCTGTTCTGTTTGTTAAAACGGATTTAATCTGTACTAGGGCTGGCTCAGTGATTCCTATTTCTTCCAATCTCCTGATGAGGATTTCATGATTGACTGTGTCGAATCCTGCAGAGAGATCCAGGATTATTAGCGCTGTGTTTTTGTCAGCATCTATGTTGGCCTTCAGATCATCCCAGATTGAAAGGAGCTGTCCCTCTCATCGGTCTGAAACCTACTTGTACTTGGTCCAGCAGTTGGTGTTCTCCTATGAATTCCTGTGTTATTCTACAGACATATGTCTCCTGTATTTTTGCTGGGTTGGGGATGTTGGAGATAGGTCTGTAGTTTTCGAGGTCCTCCATGTTTCCTGCTGTGTCCTTGAGCAGTGGTTTGATGTATGCTGATTTGAATGATCGTGGTACTGAAGGAGCCTGTGACAAATTGAATTGTTAGCTGGAAGGTCAAAGATTAACTAGTAGAGTTATGTTCAAAATACATACCGCTCCAATATAATGAAATATAGCTTTCTCATTGTTTCTAGTGTAAGCTTGAAAGTACTAATAATGAATACAAATATATTTTTAGAAATGCTAATTGTTAGATGCAGTTGCCTGTTGTAGAGTGCATATTTATGACTGGTAAGGTATGGATGAGAACTGGAACACTTTAACGATGTTATTTTTCTTGGAAATATTACTAATGAATAACATGACTAACGTTTGTTAATGAAATGATATTTTTGTATACTAGAAGACGTTTTTATTTTTATGAACACAACTGTGAGCGTTGGGTTATCTTGATGTGTTTAAATTAGGTCTGTTGAATAATAAATGAGTGATTACCATTCAGAACAATTTTGAGAAATATGGCAAAAATGATACACCCCCACCCCCCATAAAAGTAAGCAGCTCTGGTTCATAGTAAGTTGCTTTGAACATTAGATTGCAATATGTATTAGTGGTATGCTCACCATGGGCCCAGACAACCGTTGATGCCCCTTGATTCAGGTGTCTTGATTATGATTATCTAAAGGCATCTGTGCCACATTTCACTGCTGTTTTATCTCCTTTCAAACATTTTTTGGATGTAGGAATGTGTTTGCACAGATTCAATTAACGGGGTTTCTCATATAGATGGTGCCCAGTTTAGTTGTATTCGTTCAAATTGTTGGTCTATGCAAAATATATAATAATACAATGTTGAAATGGCCCTACTCACCTGTTAGCAGACTTTATGTGTTATTCACAAGATAATATCGCTATCCGGCAATTACTCCTGTCACTATTTGCAAAAGGAAAACGGACTAGTCCATGATTCTTGACAAGCACAAAGTATATTTTTTAACTAATCTTTTCTTACTGCATGTATTATATATTGTTCCTAAAATGTTCCACCAAAACACATGCACACACAAAAAACAGTAACAAAGGATGCAGCATCACAATGGGAGCACATTTCTATACCTTAAGCATAGCACCTGGTATTTGACAGCCCACACAGGACATACTCTAAACACACACCCTTTCACCTGTGCACATACACCTATAAACTATCCTGACTCACCCGAATATAGTATAACATACTGAATCAACACACCCATCAGGTCACACATTCAGACTGCAGCATGTCAGAATGCCAGAACTCTGTAGCTCTTTTCCCTTGTGCAAGCCTGCAGAGATACTATCGATGCCAGTCGTGCTCTATGCAAATGCCCATTACATTCAGATAACATAACACAAATGAAAGTGTAAACCACCCAATGGTGAATGCTGATTGCTGTGCCACAGGCACATGTTCTCATGCAGCTTTTCAAAACATACTTTTACCTTCTTGATATAGGTAGAATTCAATACACAGGTGTAGATGTTCGGATAGTCGGACTCTAATTCGCTTATTCTCTGTACCTTCATCAATCTTGGTACAGAACACATTCACATGACCTATTGTTGGATGGTTGTACATTAATCTTAATTTTAACCAGGCCTTTGGCAAATTAACATGGGCGAACACATTTGGCCGAAAACACAAAATAACCAGAAATGTCGCTGTTCTCTGTTTCTGGGTCAGACGATTTTTAAGAGATTCGGGTTAGAGATGTAAGTAAACACCACATATAAATTACGTGCTGATGAGATGTTTCAGAAGACAGACGGTTAGAAAGTTCATACCCTTTCCTGCCAGCGGATGAATAAACTAAAGGATAAACTAAAGGAAAAAGGTCACAACCATTGCTGCAATGGACAGCCACAAAAATAAACGTGTCTTAATTACTAATGGTTTGCACATGACTGTTAAAGGGCCTGTCATGGTTAAATGTGCAACTAAGAAGTAAGCAGCGATATCCTTTCATGAGGCATAGTGATATAATTGGGACAGCAGCCGACAAGGAGAAATGTGATTGTTTGCTCTGCATTTTAACGTGCATCTCATTTGTGAATTTAGGTTGTGCATAAACATGTGCTGAAATGCAACCTTAATTCTATAAATGTGCAACGGGGGTGAAAAACGACACCTGAGTGTTCACCTCTATGACGCACACATGCCAATGATTTTTGTTAATAGGGCGATCTATTCACTAATGCTAGACCATCTCATGACGCATGCCAAAACGTTGAGCGACTCAGCCCTTTAAAGTAGACATAATGTATGCATTTTTCAGGTTCAGAGCTCATAATATTGCAATATTACCCGACAAACTGGTATTTATGTAAGGTATTAATGTAAGTAATGTCAGATGGATGAAAGTCTGCATCATGAAAGCCTGACGTGTGAATGACTTGCAGTCACTTAATAATATAAACTTAACCTGACAAAGGCTGAAATCGTTATTCTAGGAAATCCCCTCAAACATGGCCAAGTCCAAAAGTGACTGCCTGACACGAAGCTTGATGGATTTGCTCCTCCAATTTCAACTGGTGCAAAATCTCTCTGAATTACCACCAACTGTGAGCTCTCATTCAAAACACCTATTGCCAAGAAGACCCAATTAGCATGGTACCAGCTTGTGCTCATCCTGAAAGGCAAGTCTTTCAACCAGGTTTTAGAACAACTGTCCTATCCCTGATCATCTCCCACCTGGATGGTTTTAACACCCTAATGGTTAGATTTCAACAGGCGACTGGCCCTTCTGAAAGCCGTCCAACATCCTGCAGCACACCACATCACTGGACTAGGAATATTTGACCACATAACACCTTCCCTCAGGTAGCTGCTCTAGCTAGCCCTGAAACTACACATCGTTTCAAGACAGCCTGAATAACCTAAAAAAACAGTCACAACCAACACAGAACTTTATCTGACCAAGAAACTCACTATCTCTGGAAGCCAGTGGACCACCAGAAGCAACATCATCACTAGGCTGGAAACAAAGATCTGAAAGAGGGTGTAGAGGAGGAGTAAAGTACCACTACTCCAACCACCCCGCCCCCATTACCTATAGAGTGGGAACCAAAATATGTGACGTATGTGGAACAGTTGAACCAACACAGGGCAGAGCGTGGACTCTGTGCAGTAGCAATAAGAACACCCATACCTGAGAGAATCTGGGAGGCAAGGTAGCCATTGAGAAAACCGTACCTGCATACAAGACAATATGATGGCCATTTGAATGAGATTCCTGAAGAAGGAGAACAGATGAATGGCAAAGGTGAATGGTGACATCATGCAGAAAGAGATGACACACACAGAAGAGATGCAGAGACCGGAGAATGCAGATATTCTATAATGCATCAAGAAAGTACCAAGGATAAATGACATTTTGGGATCAAGGTGAAGAAGCTTTTACCACAGGAACAGATGAAGATATTAAACTAGTTTATACATGTAGAGCTGCAAAAGAAACACAAGCAGCAAAGTAATCTTAAAAGCTAGCCTCAAGCTTTATAGTAAATAGATTGCGGTAAGCGCCAATATATATATAGATGCATATCAACAAGTAAAGGATTGATATTTCCACTACGCATTATGAGCAGTGCTGAACATTAAGCAAAAAGGCCTCATTTCAGTGTGTCACAGTTAAAAAGCAAATTGAATTACTAATGAATATCAGCAGAAGGAGTTGGATGAGCCAAGAAGCCAAGGTATTATCAAACTGGAATTGGCTGACATTGGATACCAATAGTGTGAAAGAACAGAGACTCCTGTTCAGAAGGCTTGAGCAAAACAAAAGATGTCAAAGGACTATTAGAAAATAATATTAAATACACTAATATGCTCAATTCCATGGTCTCCAGTCACATGGAAGAATGAAGTTGGACAATCGAGGTGGTCACACCTACGCACAAGGGCAAGCTGTGCCTACACTCCTTAAATTTCTCAGGCCACAGTACAAACTCAAGGGCAATCTTCAAAGCACTAATTGACACTGGACCATTGAGGTGATGATGGATTGATACATTAATTGGTGGGAAGCGAGTGTTAAGACAAGCTCACCAGCACCTGGATGTTCGGTCTGCATGCTGCTAGACGTAGGTGGAAAAGTACTGATAGGGGTTAGAAGAGAACCAATTGTAGAGGACCGCTTAATTAAGGTTCCTATAGTTTTAGTAGCCAATGGAACGTTGTGTATTTAGAGATCTTCTTAGTAGCCATTTTGAGGGGCGGGCTTAGTTGCCCCACCTGATGTTAAGTACCCTATCACTTTCCTTCACTGTTCTATACTGATATGGAACTTATACTTAGATATTCACTTAGAGCCTATCACTCCCTCCAATAGGTTTTGTAGTTTGCCACGCAGGATGACGTGGGTAAGTGACACAAGTCAGCACGTCACTGGTGATGATTTTGCATGATATAACCTCAGATTTTACTAAAAATAAGTGAGTAAGTGGATCGAGCGAGTGCTGATGTTCGTTGGACTCCCTGTTTTAGATATTTCACATTAAAACAGACTCCCTTTTGCCAAACTACCTGAGTCGTCTTGATTATTGATGTATGAATAAGATCTGCATCCCCATCCATCTCCAGGGTATTGCTACTCATCTTAAAGGGCTGAGCAACCCAGTTCACTTGGTAGCAGAGGATGGTTTATTGAAAAATCCATCAACCATCGACATAAGTAAACTTTAGAGTCTCAGCAATATCGCACGGCCTTTGCCATTCGGCTGACAGGACGTGAAACTCCCCATAGATAGTAGTTAGTGAAATTGAAAACAATCCTTGCAAGGAGGGTGTGACGGGTCCCCTAGTTTCTATAGAGTCCCCTCCCATGTCCACGAGAAGCAGATCGGACAACAGAGGCGGTAAAAGGAGGCATACAATCCTGAGGCTCAGAAGACGAAAATATGCAAATGGTGAGTAGAAACTGAGGAGTGTGGCAAATTGATGCATGCGTAGTAAAATAAAGGAGAGTAACGGAGGGCGGCAAATAAGTAATATCGTGTTTGAGGCCACGATAAAGACGATACACCCATACCTAAGTTTTAAAGAACGTTAGAAGAAATTGAACCCAAAGTCCCATAGTGGAACACGTAGATGATGGATCTGATTAAAGGAGTATTTTAAGGGGTTAATTAACACTTCGTATGAAGTATTTTAGAGGGCAAGACGAGTCTTAAAGGGAAGATCGTAGGAGATTTATGTGACCGGTCAAGTTTGTCTGTTTGTTTTATGTGGTTTTGAAAAAATGATGACGGCATAGTTAAAGAAAAACTGATGATAATTAGAGAAGCGTGAAGTTGAAAATGAAATCACTTTTTTTTTAACATTGTATTTGATGGTTGTTTTCTAGCCAGATTAAAGTAAAACTGTAGGAGCTTGCGACGGTTGGTGCTCGCTCATATTGTCTTATTTTCTTGAAACATTTTTATCTGTGATTACAAGCAAACGAGCGTCAAACAAGTTAGGAGTAGACGAATCGAGAATGGGGAATGTTACTCCATTACTGCATCTCTGCAAGCAATTACCGAAACATGCACCTAAGCTTAGACAGTACAGTGCAGAATGGGTTAAAGGAACCGCCGAAAAAAATGTTATGCCGTGGCCATAAGGAGGGTCACTATCGAGGCAGTCTTGCAGCATATGATGACATATTTGCATGCAGCATATACTGGGAAGAAGCTAGACAAGCGCCTAGTCAGCTTAGAGCTCTGGAAAATGTTCCAAGAGGAGCGAGATGAGCCGCCCCCTTTAGATTGGATACTTAATGTATGCAAGGAGGGAGGTGAAGAGACCTCAGCTCCACCAGCCCCGTCTGAAATAGAAGACAAGAGTAAGAAAGACAATGGGTTATACCCATTAAGGGAACTTAAAGCAGTGGCAGGATATAGTAATCTGGCATATGAGTCACCTACGCAAAGTAGTAACGATGGTCCAGAGAAAAATACTGAGAAAGATGTACTCTCTAAAGTCCCAAGGGACAAGGAGAGACGCAACAAGGAAAGAAGTGATCGAGCAAGCACATCTCTAGATATAGGAAGAGAAATAAAGAGATGGAAAGGAGAAATAGATACAACTGATGAGATAGCACTCTTACAGAATGAATGGAGGGGAGGGCAGATTTTGCTTAAACTCAATGCCAAAGGCATTGAGGACATAAGACAAAGGGAAGATCAAGACGAGCAAGATAAAGAAGACAAAGAAAGGGAAGAACGATTGAAAGAAGAAGGAGCAAAAAGAATAGATAGAGACGACAGCAGTTGTATCAAGATGAGCAAGCGAAAAAACAAGAGAGAGCAGAAGAACAAAGAAAACATGACAATAGACAAAGAACAGCAGATGAACAAGAGAGGATAAAAAGAAAAAGAGTAGAAGAGAAAGAGCAGAAGTTAAGAGAAAAAAGAATACAGAGACGAAGGGATGAGAGATACGAAGGGCAAATGAAAGAAGGGAGATGAAAAGAAAAGAGGAAGATAGAGTGAGAGAGGAAGCAAGAAAGCAAAAAGAATTTGACAAAAATATGGAACGCAAAAGAAGGCAGAGAGCATACAATCTCGATTACTTAGGAAAGGAAGTAAGAAATACTGAATCAGAAGTTGCATGGGAGGATATAGAGGAATTTTTTCCAGAATACAAGTCATTACCAGGCCCATCTGCAGCAAATCTAGAAGACGAGTTTGACTCAAGGAGCATTGGGGAAGCGATTGGTAAAGTATACCATGAAATGAGAGCTCAGAAGGAGTCAAAAGGGAAGGGAAAAAATGATCGACTTGAGAGCACTCAGCTGTATGACACAGAGAAGCCTTGTGTAGTACAAGACATAAGGAGCTGTCTTTAGACAGATTGACTCTGAATAGAAATGAAGAAGAGAAAAGTTGCACAAGTTGGGTACTGGAAATGTTGGAAGAAGACAGGGAAATCTTTCATGGGTAAGAGAGAGATAATGCACGTGGTCCTGAGGGATGCTTTCCTATGGATAAGGAAGTAAGATGGTTGGATTTAAACATGCCTTTATCTAAGGCATCAGAGCCATTGACGCAGTCAGACTGATCTATGTTGCAACGCCATGGTGAGAGGGGGGAGTAGCTGCCTTATATAAGCAGGGTAAGATCATTGCCAGGTAGACAGCAATGTGGAAATATTACCCCTGCAGTAAATAGACAAATGATGAGAAACGAGAATGAGTTTGGAGCCTCACAGTTTCCCTTGCTAGAGAAAGGAGGTACAAGACCACAGTATATACCATGGCCTCAAATGGATAGAGATAATCTAAAATGTAAACTCGCAAGTTTCACTTCCGGCGCTGGGAAATGGACACATGAATTGGAATAAAATAACAGGAGGAAATACATTGGCTATAGGGGACATTAAGGGTCTTTTAATCGCCATACTTGGTGAGAGAGCGGACGACGTGTGGACAAGGGTAGGGTACCCTTGAGTGACTACAGTCAGCACTACTCACGATGGAGCACCATTCAATAACTGTAGGGTGGCAGTCTGGAAAGCGATTCAAGTACTTTATCCGGACATGTCCAATATGAGAGCTATAATGACAAAAACGATGCACGAAGGAGATGATCCATTGGTTTACATTCAAAATGTTCAGGAATCTTGGACCTTTGGAAACATGCAAATCTTGGGGAGAATCTATACCGGTATTCTATCATATATTATGCCAAGGGCTGCCAGATCCAGTGCAGAGGCAGCTCAAGAAGTTAGTGGGTATAGAAGCTAAACCATGGTCAGAGATTCAGCTGACCATTGCGCATTACTGCAGACTCTTGCAGGAAATAATCGCAAAAAGGACGATATTCGAAAAGGCGAGTAGGCAAAGTAAGTGCAGAAAAAATTGTCCACATATGCCCTTGAAGGGCAATGTTGAGCAGCGTAGAGGGATGAAATTCACAGCAGATAGTGAACATGTCGCAGGTAAATAATCAAAGGCAGTTCAATCAAAACAATAGTGGATATGCTCCATGAGGAAGAGGATTTCGAGGAAGGGGTTGGCAAGGTTATCAATGGAATTGGCAGAATAATCAGGGAAACTTTCAGAATAACCGAGGTGGGTTTCAAAATATGCAGAATGGTAATAAGAGTATGCAAAATGGGCAAGTTGGGAAACCACCGCCTATATGCTGGACTTGTTGAATGACAGGGCACTTTGCTCGCATGTTTAGAAGTCAAGGGATGGTGCAAAATGGTCAGTTTTTAAGAGGGGGGATGTAAAATCCACCTGCATATTAGCAGCAGAATGGAGATGAATTTGCACAGAATCAAACAATGCACCAGCAAGCACCGTGAGTGCAGCAATGCTTGCAACCACAGCAGGTGGCAGTTAATCAAGCCACAAGCACAGTCACAGCAATAACCTATGCATCTTCAGCAAAACACAAACACATGACAGTTATTGACTCCTGGTATAGGGGATGTCACTGCCAATCGAGGGAATCCTTTCACAATTAATGGGATGAGTCTGTACCCGCAATAGCAATATACACAAAAGAGGTCGGGGGATTAAACTGTAGGACCAAAAGAGCCCCCTAACTTTAGGAACACCTAAATAATATAAACTAAGGAAATGGTCCACAGTGTGGTGTCACAAGGTCACGTGTCCAACCTCGCTAGTTATAAGGCAAGAATAGAGATAGAAAAAACAAGTTCACATATCTCTAATCATGTGTACTTCAGTATTAAAGCACTGCACAATGGGAAGTGGATACAAAAACAATGTACATTTAACCAGGTATTCAATTATCAATTTTATTTAACCTTCAATGGTAAATATACATCATACCCGCAATAGGACAGCTCGCTGGGAGACCTGATGTGTTCAATACTATCCGTGATGACAAACCCTCATGAGGAACATAGGGTGGACATTAGTATAGGGGGCAAACGTTTTTTGTTTTTAGTAGACATGGGTGCAATGCGCTCATGTATACGAGAGGGAACATTTTCAATGTCTGGCAATGCCATGAATACTCATTGGTTCACAGGAGCTACAAGCAGAGTTTCTTTCACTGAAGAATTACCAGTTTCTATAGGAGAATGTGACATGAAGGTGCCATTGCTATATTCGAGACAAACACCTGTCAATATATTGCAACGCGATTTAATGACTAAGTTGAATATGATAATCTCATTCACATAGTGTGTTCAACACCAGGAATGCATTATTTAAAAGTGTGCAAAATTATTGTGCCATTTGCAAAACAACTAGCTATGAGAGCGATTCCATTAGAACCAGAGGTTTTCCAGTATGGAGAATGCATTCCTTTATCGTGGCTACCAGGCTCAACAGGCAGAGCAATGAGAACTCCAGATGAATTTTTGTTTAAACCAAGAATACCTATGCTCAAAGAGAAGGGACACGTTTTTCCCTTTGAGATACAAGCAGCCATAGTGCGAGGGTAAATGGTTTTGCTTGATGGACATGATGATGAAGGAAAACAATGGCACACAGTAATCGCTATCAGGGAGGGTGACAGATTGACCGAGGTCACTGATGAAGATCTGTTTGAAGATCATTCATCTGATGACAAAATAATATTTGAGATGTGCATTACTTATTGGGTAAGAGTAATTAAAAGAGAAGTTTCTCAGAAAATGATGATAGCACAAAAACGTCCCGAGTATTTTGATGATGACATGGTGAAAGTGCCAGTTTCATTATGGACTACCGACCCCTATGACGTAGGCCTACTAAAGGGGGTTGGAGAAGTAAAGATTAAATTGAAACCAGGAGCAGTTTTACCTCAAGCACAACAATATCCTATGTCCCGAAAGGCAGATGAAGGTATTTTTAAGATGATTTCCGCCATGATGGATCAGGGCATCTTAGTGACATCAGTGTACATTGTGAAAAAAAGTAAGGTGGGGTCATGGCGTTTAGTGCAAGATCTTTGCCTGATAAACCAGATTGTAGAGGCCGAGTTGCCTCTAGTTCCTAACCCGTCTACGATCCTATGCAATATACCTTTTGAAGCACGATATTTCACTGTGATTGACTTGAAAAATATATTTTTCTCAATCCCATTGCACAAAGACTCGCAGGATATGACCTCATTTACTTTTAAAAGGATAAAAAGGATATAAAGTTGACAAAGAAAAGTTACAATATTGTCAACAAGAAGTGTTGTACATAGGCCAAATGATTTCACATGAGGGAAAAAAGGTTACCCCTGGAAGAGCTGAGGCTATTTTAAAAACAGCAAAGTCACACACGATAAAACACATGCTGAAGTTTTTGGGATTATGTAATTATGTCAGAGCATGGGTCTTTGACTACAGTTCGCATATAAGGCTTTTATTGCAGGCTCTAAAGAAAGCACAGGCAACAAAGTAAAAAATCATGTGGACTAAGGAAATGGAAGAAGGGTTGGACGAATTGAATAGAGCCATTTGCACAGCTCCAGTTTTAGGGATTCCTAATTATGCTGAGGAATTCTTTTTGTTCTCACATACAGATGGCACTGTTATGACAGCAGTGCTAACGCAGAGAACCACGTTGGGATCCAAGCCCCTTGCATATTACAGTGGAATCTTAGACCCAGTAATGAGAGGTCATTTTCCGTGCTAACAAATTTTAGCCGCCATAGAGAAGGATGCAAGCATTGTGATGGGATGCTCCATGACGTTATTTGTTGAGCACACACTATTTGCCATTTTAGAAAAACCAAAAGGCTTGTTGACTTCTCAAAGGGCTTCTGCCTATGAGGTAGTCATATTTAATCCAGCGATCAAAATAGTTTGATGCAAAATAGTGAATCCTGCCATGTTTGTAGCTGAACCAATGACAGAACGAGAACCTACACATGATTGCGCAAACTATGAAGAGTTCTGTGATGAACTCCCTACAATAAAAGAGAATGCATTAGCAGGAGGAGATATTGGGCCTCATTCCAAGTTTGGAGGTAAGTAAAGTCCCTTACCGGCATGGCGCATATGTGGTGTCCGTGCTGGCATCAGTCCGCTAATAAAGGACTATTACGACTTTGCGGGCACGAGCTTTGCTCCATGCCGGTAAGGTACCTAGCGCCATGGCACAAAAGGCTCCCAAAAAGCCCTTACCGGCATAAAGCTAGGCGCAGATTGCACTACCGACATAGTTCAATGTGCCATTAGCGGTGACTGTAAATGGCAGTGACTGTAATAAGCGGTCACCGCTATTTACAGTCGCCGCTAAATAGCTTAACCGGAAATAGCATCATCGCACAGGAACGGGAAGGAGCATGGCGGCCATCTTTAAAAACACAATCTATTGCCATCCTCAGCACACAGGACCCCTGGGTCACTGCTGATCGACTGAAAAGTACCTCCTACAAGACAGGAATGCCTAAAGCTCTGAAGAAGGGATCTGCCACCTCAGAAAGGAAAGATTCAATCAGGACAAACTCCAGATGCTCGTGGACACTTTGCATGAGCATGCAGGCACAGTCTTCAGCAGCAACATGAGGAGAGAGGCAGTGCTGTGTAAAAAAGAGATCTGGGCACTTGTTGCCCAGAAGGTTAGTGCAGTGGGCAACACACCCCGCACAGTGAAAGACTGCCGTAAGCGGTGGGATGATCTGCGTCTAAGGGTGCGCAACATATTATCGGTCAATCGCACCCAGGCCATGCAAACTGGAGGAGGACCTAGTTCACCCATAAAGCTCACCCCGTGAGAGGATACATGTGCAAGCATGATTGGGTCCGAATCGATTGAAGGCATAGGTGAGATGGAGTGTGGTGCCATGATATCTGCTGATGGAGGTGAGTGTCCAAAGTAAACACTGCTAAGCCAAATCTGATGAAAGTCAATGCCAATGTCTGTCCAAAGAGTCACGCCATGGTCGGCTCACACACACACTCCCTGTAAAGTAGGCCGAAGCAACTGAGACACATGCTGATACCTGCTGCAAGGATATATCATACATGACACATACCACACAAAGTAGGAAATTCCACGAGGCACACAGCGTGCATTACCAAAATATTGAGCATGTCAGACAGCACTGTTCCTGGCCAAGATGAGTGACGCCGACATATGGCTGCATTTACCACCCATGTATGAAATGACGTGCCCTTCCCAACACAAATGCCTATTACCCACAATTGTGTGGATGACCAATTGTCCCAATGTATGTATGATGCCTATCCACACATCCACTGGCGTAACAGGGGCCCCCGCACCCCCTGCGGTGCGGGGGGCCTGCGACCACATTTTCTGGAAGGGGGCCCACTTGGAGTAAAAAAAAAGTTTTTTTTTTAACATTTTTTTTTTACATTTTCTTTTTGAATTTACTCAATAATCTCTGTAACAGAAATAATTTCTTTATGACGGCAGAGTGAATACAAAAAGTCAGGTGGCTACCCCCACCCCATGACATGAAGACCCTAGGCTGGAGGCCTCCATGTCATGGGCTGGGGGAAACCCTATGACTTCAAAAATAAATAGTTTATTTTTGAAGTCACTCTGCCTTCATAAAGAAATTATTTCCGTTATGGTTCAGTCCTTAACGGAAATAATTTCTTTATGAAGTCAGAGTTACTTCAAAAAGAAACAATGGGCCTCATTACGGGCATGGCGGTAGCCGTGCCTGTATGGCAGGCACGGCTACTGCCATGCTCGCTACCGGCACCGCTTCCCGCGTTTTGGCAATAACCAGCCTACTACGAGATGAATGGGCCAGTAATTGCCCATTCGCAGGTGGCGGTATTGCCGGGCTCCCAGGGCAGAATGGGGGTGGAGAGCATGGTTGCGCCGGCTTATCAACGGTGCCAGCGCAATTACGAGTTATGCTCGCTGGTGCCTCACAGCCCGCCAGGTGAGACTGGCGGGCTGTCAGGAACCCGCAAGCAGAACTTGTAATGCTGCGGGACGGTATGAACGGTGCCGGTGACTTACCGCCACCGTTCATACTGTCACCGCCAGGGTCCTAATAAGCCCAATGTATTTTTGAAGTATTATGGCTCCCCTCAACCCATGACGTGTGCGTGTGTGAGTGTATGGTGAAAGAGTGCACACAAATGTATGGGTGGCTGGGTATGCGTGTGTGCGTGTAAGGTGAAAGGATGCAGACTTAAATGTATAGGTGACTGTCTGTGTGAGGGTATGGTGAAAGGGTGCACACAAATGTATGGGTGGCTGGGTGTGTGTGTACGGTGAAAGGATGCACACTTAAATGTATGGGTGGCTGCCTGGGTGTGCCTGTATGGTGAAAGGGTGCACATTTAAATGTATGGGTAGGTGCCTGGGTGTGTGTGCCTGTGTGGTGAAAGGTTGCACACTTAAATGTACGGGTGGCTGCCTGAGTGTGCCTGTATGGTGAAAGAGTGCACTCTTAAATATATGGATGGCTGGGTCTGCGTGCGTATATGTGGTGAATGGTGTGTGTGCTTGTGGTCAGGGGTGCAACAAAACCTACATTTCAGGGGGGCTAACCCTTCAAATGTTGGGAAAGGCACTAACTTCACGTGTGGTGGGGAGGAGCAAACTTATTTATGTGGGGGCATCTAACTTCTTTACGCATTTTAAAGAGACTATTCTAGTGCAGCTTCAATGTTACAAGCAGTAACTCTCTCCTTAGGTCTGAAAGCACCCACTTATGAGCTGCTGTGAGAATGACTGGTCTCCTGTTTCCTTTCTACCCTTCCAATCACTCCCCTGGCATGCAAGTACTAAACCCACAACACAGTTTCAATTGCTTAAAAAATGTGGCATTTGAATGCAGGTACTAACAGTGAAATGCTGTACATTAGTAATTGCTGGGCCAGGCACTTGTTAATGGCAAAACCCAGGTGCCATTTAACATCTGTGTACGTTTCTGTCCAGCAATTGCTCTGTAGGTCAGCCAGGTCAAGTCAACATAGCCCACAATTTCAGTAGGGGGGGAGTGCTGAAGCCCAGTCAGCTCAATGGTGTTGCACCACTACTTGTGTTTAATGCCTTGATTCATTATTGGTAATCTTCTTTACACCTAGCCCTATTCTTCCTCATCCCTGTACTTGTGTACGAGGCAGTACTTGTGTATGAGGAACGATGCCTCATACACAAGTACTGGGATAAGGTAGAGGTACATGAAGGTAATGCCTGACTTCGCTACCTGTCATCTTCATTACTGCTAGGCTTACTCTTCCTCATCCCAGTACTTACCAGTGAGTCAAGGAGCCTCATACGTAAGTGCTGGGACAAGGAAAAGGGACATGGAGTTAATTCTGGGCCAAAGAGCTGATTTTGGAGGTTGGGGTAGGGGATGGGAGGGAGAAGGGATGTGTGGGGGGGTGGGGTTGTGCAATAAATCATAATGGTCATCCATGTCCATGCTAAGCAGGCATGATATGTGGTATTAGTAGCTAGAGAGGTATTTTGGTGCAGCCAGTCTAGTCATTCCTCAGTTTGGTATGACTTTTTTTAACTGGGCATTTCTGATAAAGCAGTCCTGCTAAGTGTAATTACCTATCTAGACTGGCATTTGGGTTCTGCCAGTCTAGCCATTTCTTACTGCGGCACTGTATATTTTTCTGGGCATCTGTGATAAATTGATATGTTATTATGTGATAAGTCATACATAACGCACCTGTACACAAGTGTTTTAGGCACGACAAGACAAGGGAAGAAAAACTGAAGGAGGACAAGAGAAATGATCTTACTAAGCCTTGTCATTCAGATCGTGCAAGTGCGAGAACGAGAAGTTCAAGGGGAAAGGGATGGGGAAGTGCAAGGGAGAGGGGAGGGGATAACAGGAAAGCAATGCTCCCAGTAAGGTCCGTCAGGGCAGTGTGGCTCTGGGTAGTGCAAGCAGAACAAGGGACTGTAGGGTTACAGTTACAGCCCCTAACTGCGTGGTAGGCCTGGAGGCAGTGCAAGGGTGACTGATCAAGAAAGAGCCTGGACTCAGTGAGATAGAAGGTAGCCAAGAAACCAGTTGGTACAGCGGACAGGTAAGTCAGCAGGGGAGGGAGAGAGAGAAAGCAGAGGAGAAGAGGAACATTTTGAGCTGCTTCCGGAACTTCAGGTGGTCCGGCTCAAGTTTGGGAGGGTTAGGGCCATTTCAGAGGGAGGCACCTGCAGGGGAGAAGGATCTACCCCCCCACTCTCTATCTGGAGAAGCATCTAACCCTTAGGGCTCAAGAAGGAAGGTATTTTAGAGTGTGGATCCCAGCCCCAGAAAGCCTTGTGGACAATGAAAAGGGTATTGAACTTGATCCTTGCAGCCACCAAGAGCCAGTGGAGAGATTTCATGGCTGGAAAAATACAGTCCCTGGGCTTGAGGCCAAGGATAAGTCTCGCAGTCCTGTTCTGGATGAGTTGCAGAGGGCAGAGAGTAGAGGAATGCAGATTGAGAAAGTGGCTGTTGCAGTAGTCCAGCCTAGAGAGAACCAGAGCTCTGGAGACAGTGAGCTTCTGGGAGAAAGTGAGAAATGGAAGAGTCCCTTTGAGGAGGTGCAGCTGGTAGTGGGACTTCTTGGTGACGTCCGAGATGTGAGGACAGAAAGAGAGAGTGGAGTTGAAGATGACACCAGGATTTAGCGAGAGAGGAGAGTAGAGGCTGAGGGGAGCCTGAAGGAAAGCTGAGTCACTGTAAGTTAGAGGAGAAGGTAGAGATCAGGTGGGTCAAAGGGGCCAAGTAGAGGTTGAAAAACCAGGGTGAGAGAATAGAGCCCTGGAGAACGCTACATGTAGAGAGAGGTGGGGGAGTGAAAGGGACCAAGTTGGACCTGGGAGGGGCGGTCCAAGAGGAAGGAGGTCAGCCACTCCAGGGCAGGATACATGATGCCCAGGTTCTCACAGAGTCAATTGATCAGGATGGCGTGGTTGACTGTGTCGAAAACAGAGGAAAGTTCCAGGATGATGAGGACAGAAGAAATGCTGGAATCAAGGTTAGAGATCAGATCTTCACAGGTGTTCAGGAGAGCTGTTTCCGTGCCTCTGGCAGCTCTTAAGCCAGACTGATGGTCATGGAGACAACCAACAGATTCAGTGTGGAGAGGAAGCTGGTAGTTGGCCAGCTTTACCAAGAGTTTGGGAGAGGGGAAAGTTCCAGTGGCAAAAGAATGATTACAGAAACCGGCCAAGGCTGGATCAAGGGGGTCAATGTGGTCCTTGATGGTTTTGGAGGAGCAGGCGAACACCTGTTTCGACGACACTTCCATAGATGGCACATGTCTAGAAACCTTGTCAGGTGTTAGAGAGAAAGAGGAGAAAGGAGGAGGAGAGGGAGAGATGGCCAAAGGGGACCGAGAGAGGAAGAGGGAAAGGAAGAGGAGATAGTGGACAGGATGTCCTGAGTTTTAGCGGAGAAGCGAGAGGCCAAAGCTGGAGAAGTAGAAACCGCAAAAGGATTGGCCAGTTCCTTGCAGATTTTAAAGAGTTTGGCTGTGTTGTTACAGGCCGCAGAGACGCAGGCTTGAATGTGTGCTCTCTTCTTGATGAGTCTTATAGCTTCGGCTGGCATTTTGGTGCAACCAGTCTAGCATGTCTTAATGTGGCCTGGCATGCTTTACTGTAATGTTATTATGTGTCTACACTGGTCTACATTGTGCAGCCAGTTGGACATGTTTTCATTGTGGCATGGCATTTTTAATAGCAAAGCATTCATGTTCATGTGCACTGTTGGTGACTTGCATGTATTGGATTGCTGTTACCCTACACAACAATAGCAAACATTGTGGCTTTTTAGCCATTTTTTCTCAGAAAGTGTGGTATATATTGCATTAAAACACATATTTGTATCTTTCTCCTAGTGCAGTGTGTGGCATACCCCTTCAGCAACACGCTTGTCCATATTGTGCAAGCGTGGTAATCTAGAGCGGCCCAGAGTGTGGCTCTACTCATGATTTGTTGTTGAGTTGGGGGGGCCCTCAGCATGGCTTGCAGGGGGGCCCTAGATCTTGTGTTACGCCACTGCAAGCATCACTCATGCCGTCCCTCTCTTCCATCCCCACAGGCAGTGAGCATGACAGCGAAGAGCAGGACACCACCTCTGCACAGGCCACACCCAGTAAGAGGTCCCAGGAGGACAGCAACTGTCCATCAACCTCCAGGGGACAAGCCAGGGGGCGCTGTGTCCCTGCAACCAAGCCACCGTAGGTGCACATTGCACCTGTACCACCAAGGCCGTGTTGGGCACAGCACCACCACCCCCCCCACTGTTCTGCCTGGAGACACCTGTGAGACACCCCATTCTGAGGAGTCCAGTGTGGCTGGGGAGGTGGCAGCCATGGCACCCCTCACAGTGGAAAACAGCCAGAAGGACATCTGGGGCACCATGGAGGATGATACAATGGATGTGGTCCATCCCCCCAGGTATCTACGAGCGATACCGTGAACACCAACACCCCAGAGAAGTTTGCCCGTGACCACACCCAGGGACATATCAGTCCAGTATTCAGTGATGGGGAGGATGAGCAGGCTGGGCATGCCAGCCAGATTCCCAGCACACCCACAGGTGCAGCCGCAGGACCACAGAGGGCTGACATGCTCACTGCACTCATCCGAGAATTTGTACAGGACAACCGTCAGGCCAGGGAGGAGTGGCGTACAGGGTTGTCAGCACTGGACACTGTCTGCAAGGAGGTCTCGGCCCTCCGGCAGGTGCTAGGGCGCATCGCTGATGCCTTGGAGGCAGGTCGTCCTGCCCCACAACCTCAGCAGGAGGCCACACCATCTCCAGCAGTTCAACCCAAACCAGCACGCTCCGCCGGTCGGTCCGTGCACTGCGCCGACGGGACATGCCACCCTCTGGCTCTGGGAGTGCCGAGTGAATGTAATGGCAGCCGCATGTAAGGCTTTGTGGACTCAATGGGACTTGTGTGGGGGAGTTGTGTGGGGAGGGGGTGGGGATGAGGGTGTGTTGGTGAGTTGTGGGGGGAGGGGGAGGGGAGTGAGTGTGTGTGGGGGTGCTGTGGGGGGAGGCAGAGAGGGGTGAGGGTATTGGAGGGTTTTGTCACTTACGTTAATATTGTTAGATTCAATACATCCGTTGTGTGAAAAAGAAGACCTGAGTGGACATTCATCATTGCACATGTGTCATTTAATCATTCACAGTGCATAGTGTACATGTACCCCCACACCCAGTGCCCTATGTCCAAACATTATGTCACCCTCTGCTGATATGTGTGTCAGAAATATTGTGCGATCACTGACTGCCGCACAGCACGTCCCTCCTGTGCATCGGCACCGTGATGATGTCCTGCCACATCTTCCTCCTCCCCTTCATCATCATCAGGTGGCAGCAGTTCCATGTCATGGGCAGGGGCACGTTCCGGCGGATGCACATGTTGTGCAGCATTACACATGCCATGGTGATCTTGGCCACCTTCTCATGGCTGTAGAGGAGTGCCCCACCCGACCGGCTGAGGCAGCAAAATCGTGCCTTCAACAGGCCAAAGGTCTGCTCGATGACCACACGTGTACGGGTATGGGAATGATTGTAGTCCTTCTCGTGCCTGTTCTGTGGGTTTCAAACAGGGGCGAGGAGCTACGGCATCAAGGGATAGCCACTATCACCTGTATGAGAGAAAAATGAAGGTAAATGTCAGGGGAATCATGAAGGACAGCTGTACTAGTCACACATGCCTGCAGGTTTTGGTTGCCCATTTTCACATGTCCCTGGATGCATTGTCGCCATTTACTGTGCCTCCATGTGCCCTGTGCCATGGTCTAATGGTGTGGGTTTCATCTTCATGGTGTGCACTGACGTCTAGTTGCACATGCATGGTGTGTAAGTGTCAAAATAGTGAGGTGTTGTGTCCTGTGAGATTTGGCAGTAGTCTGTGCAATATTGGGCAATCAGCATTGGCATTCCCATGGTGACATGCAGCCCTCCTGTGATTGTGCCGGCCCTGTGCCAGACAGTGGATTCCCTAGTAGGTTCAGTATGATGCACTCCCAGGGATGCTTGTCCTGTGTGGTGATATGCTGGAGACATCAACATGGTGCATATGCACTGCATGGTGCCGAATGGCGTTACAGAGGGTGAGGGTCGCTGATGGGTGGTGCACGTGTCATGGGATGTGGGGTAGTTTCCTGTTAGTCATGTCATGATAGGTGTGGACCTTACTTCATTCATATGGGATTTGTGTGTCTTGTACGGTATGTGATGATTTGGGGCACAATGTTTGGTGATGTGCACATGGTGCAGTCTCATCAACATTGGCCGCATGGTGGTGTGTGCATCTCTCCCTCCCTTTTCAATGCCATGTGCCAGTCCTGCTACTTACCAAGCAGCCAGGCACGTCGTCCAGCATGTCGCTCCATGAAGCTTGGTAGCTTGGTAGTTCTGCAGGACCAAAGAGTCATGAGTTGATCCGGAATATCGGGCACAACAATGTGTGATGATCTTGCTGGCGTCGCATACCATCTGCACATTGATGGAGTGGTATTGCTTGCGGTTGCAGTACACCACCTCCATGGCATGCGGGACCACCAACTCCACATGGGTGCAGTTGAGGGCACCTACACAATTTGGCATGCCTGCCAGTTCATGGAAGGCAACTTTTGTGTTAAATATCTCCTGGGGAGTCCGTGGCAGGGATATGTAGTCCCTTGTGTGCATGAGGGGGGCATCCAGCACTTGGTTCAGGATCCGGAAAAATAAGGGTTGTGATAGGCCATGCATGTGCCCCACTGTGTGCTGGTAGGTGCCTGTGGCAAGGAAGTGGAGCACAGACACTACCTTCAGTAGAGGGGGGGTGGCGGTGCGTATTTCAATGAGGCTCACTATTTCGTTGTGTATCAGGTCCACTATGGTGGTGATGGTGTCCCGGTCCAGACGGTGCAGGGTGTGGATCTGTTCAGGGGTTAGGTTGAAGGGAGTGGCTCTGATGCGAGGGATTGGGGGCTGCAGTGTGGTAACGGTGGCTGCACTGGTGGGGCATGCTGGGCCTGTCTCACCCTCCTTCTACTCCTGCATATCCTCTGTGGTGGCAGCTGTTGTTGTTGTTGTTGATGATGTTGAGGCAATGCAAGCAGGTCCTCCAGCTCCAGTAATGCTACTACTATTGGAATCATCTTGATGTGGGAGGGGGTGTGGTGTGTGGGTGTGCTCCTTTTGTACTGGGCCTGACTCCATTGCCTCCACCTGTGCTGATTGTGTGCACCTGTGGCAGTTGGAAACACTGCTCAGGGCTCTTTACGGCAGGTCGGCGATGCCGGTATTTACAGCATGCCGGTAGGCACTTTTTCCGCCTTCATGAGGACGTTATTTGTATGTCCGCCTCACTTGTGATCTACTCCGGTTTACGGCATGCCACTAATGCCGGCATGGTGGGACGTGTGCGCGCGCCCAGCCCGCTATTAACAGCATTGTACTTTAAGGTGCCGTTAATAGCGGTCTGGTTGGTCAGAATGGCCCGTAGCGGTAAGCGATGCCGGTAATCCTTTACTGTCATCGTTTTTCCCTTACCTCCAAACTCGGAATGACCCCCATTGTTTTTATTGGCGGTTCCTCAAGGATTGATAAAAATGATCGACAAAAGTATACAGGGGCCGCTGGGTTGGTAAACCACACAGCAAATGGGGAATTTCAGGTGATTATTAGTACTCTATTGCCGTCTCACTATTCAGCACAGACTGCAGAATGGTTGGCTTTGATACTCGCGATCGAGAATCACACAGGCCAGGAAGTAACAATGTACAGCGACTCCGCCTATTTGACATCAATGGTGCATGAAAATGTTAGCACGTTGGAAAAGGAGTGTCTACCTCCGAGCAGATGGCATGCCAGTGCAGCACGCCACCTTATTGGATAGGCTTCTTAAGGCACTACATCTCCCAGTAGTCATTGCAGTCGTTAAATGCACAGCCCACACTAAAGGTGCAGATTTTATCTAACTTGGAAATCAAGCAGCAGACGCTTAGGCCAAGCACATAGCAATTACAGATAAAGAGGTGATGAATGTTGAGATTTTTGATGTGAATGAAAACATTATTGTTATGATGACTGTATCTGAAGGATACAACCACTTGTCAAAAACACAGTTAGTGGAGGCCCAGGGGGGAGCACCTCAAGAGGAAATTAATTTGTGGATGCCAATAGGGTGTTCTTTAAACCCCTCTGAAGCATTGTGGCGACATGACAGCACTAGTAAACCGGTGATCCCTATAGCCTCATTGAGGGTGGTGCTGGAACAGCTACACCACCCGCGCACACAACTAGGAAGAATCCCGCTGCAACTATTGCCGAGGATTGGTTTGTACTAAATTTAATGGAGCATGTTGCATTTTTTATAGTGAACTGTATTGTGTGTCAACAATTTACGGTTTGATATACACTGCACACAGTTAGGGGAGTTATTCAGAGACCTAATGGCCCTTTTCAGCACTTGCATATCGACTATGTCGACATGATACAAGTATGTAATATTTACAGATGCCTGATCGTAGTCGTGTGTCCCTTCTCGAGATGGATAGAAGCAGGTCCATGTACACACCCAGATTCCACCTGTGCAGCAACATTTTTAGTGCGGGAAGTATTTCCTACATGGGGAGTGTGTGAAGTTATGAGGTCAGATAATGGTCCTCATTTTGTGAATCAGATATTTGAACAGATCAGCTTGTTGCTTGGTATAAAACACAAGTTTTCTTTGGCTTATCATCTGCAAGGAAATGGGATCTATGAAAGGCTCAACGGCTTGCTTAAAGAAAGAATAGCCAAGTTGAAGCTTACCTTGAAGAAAGGGTGCGTGCATTGCCTACCACTGGCATTATATGCTTTAAGGAACCAACCGGGTTCTGACCACCATCTCACACCCCACGAAATAGTGACAGGAGATGAATGAGGACACCTCTAATGCCTTCATCCAGAGTTAGAAGTGATGCTCAGCCAACTGCACAACTGTTAGGAAGGAAATTGCGTGACTATTTGAACTGTATGACTTCCAGTATTTCTATCATTTCAGGACAGCTGCAGCGACACGGGTGTAGGGCAGTACAGAACACAGATGGAAATGCTTTGACAGACCAATTTCAAAAACTTTGTGTTCCCCAACTTTTCCCCGGAGTTGCGGTCCTAATCCACAACTAAGTAAGGAAAAAGTGGGACGAACCCCGTTTTAATGGTCCATTCATTGTGGAAGCCGTCACGCCGTCTTTTGTTAAAGTGCAGGTCAGGCTTGCTTGGATTTTCCTTGGGGACGTTAAAATCTTTGCTGGAGAAACTCCTCTGCCCGCACTCCTACACAAAGCAAGTACAAGCATCGGGGAAGAACCACAGCACGTGTAGACGAGATCTATGATGAGAAAGAAGGACGACGCAGAAGCTGACAAGTAGAAAGACAAAGAGTTCATTGGACTGGGGCTTGTTTTGGGACACTCATTTAAGCCATTTATAAAAGGGTCAAGGGAAGCAAATTTGAACACTCTGTGCATATCAGTTGCATGGTCAAAGGATGACTTGCTGAGTCAAGGAGTTTTTTCCTCCCTTAGGTAATAAAGATGGGGAATTTCAGTAGCAATATAATATTACAGCATGAAGAGAGATGCTCACGCTGTCCAAAATGTAAATGTTGTAGAGGGACATATCTTTGTGTCATTTACACTTGCATTGTGTTCATACTCATACTGCTTTCATTAACTGTACGAACAGCGTTCTACATTTGTGCAAATGGAGCTAAGACTCCTGTGCATGCTCCTGAGCAGAAGGAAAATGCACGTGTGGCAACTACTAGGCAGCCTAGACATTATGTAGTCATTCCTGTTCCAAGGAAAGATGGCAAATTGCCTGAGCTTGAGATGGATGTCACTAACAATCATTCACATGCAACACGTGTCTTAGAACCTATTTTTGGACACCAGAGACAGGCTTGGCAAGACAGGCATGACAAGGGGTTGTTAAAGGGTAAGCCTACACACATAATACATGCAAGTACACCTGGTCCAGTGACAATTGACCCAAAAGCAGTTTCAAAAAGAAGATCCCAGATGGAGATAATGTGAGACATTTTCTTTCCTAAATGGGCTGCTGAACAAATGACTTTCTGAACTTTCTCCAACTCAAGGAGCACATGAAGGTGTACCCCATCCACTGATAGATGCACCTATGTCTAGTCCAGAAAGAAGAAGCTATGTTGGTGCACTTCATGATATGATTATGGAAGCTCACATGAAAAGAATGAGACCTAAAAGAAGCACACAGGAAGATAATTATGAATTAAATGATTACCTGGACAGCACGGCACACTTGGGAAATAACATATGGTACCGACACATGAAGGAAGTTGGGAGAAAAACTTCAAAGGAGGAATGCTTTGTATGTGCACTCCTGCCATACAGCATGGGGATGTCGAAAACCTTCATAGCTGTTGAAATAGATGTCCTGACTGCACATTGCATAGTGCATCTAGCATTCTGTAGTACAAGAGGCTAGTTCATGGGCCGAACAGCCTCCCCCAAATGGGCAACTGAATGGACGGATCCAGATGAAGATTACTATATTCAAGATATAAAGACAAGAAACAACGCCAAGACGAGGAATCTTGTGATCAGATGTGAGAAACCTGGAGTAAAAGGAACTGGAATCAGATGGGAAGTGAATAAAAGACTGAAAGTTCCAGGAAAGTCTGCAGAAGACATTCAGTGATGGAAGAACAGAGGCCAGATGCAGATTTGGGGAACTGTCCTATCACCAGATGGCTGGGAAGAAGGTGTGGTGATCTACAGAGACTGGATAATAATGGGTCACTACCAGCCAATGAATGAACAAGCACAAATGTTGTGTACGCCTCTATGGCCAAAACCTGCTAGGCTACTGACATGGGTCAAAGACAGAGGAGGACCCTTGCATATAGGGCCATTAGAGAGTGCAAAGCTGTGCTTCCGAAATAATGGAACAAGAAGAATGAGAGAGAACCAGAAATGTGGTCAAATATTTGAAGCACAGGCATGAACATTGGAACAGCTGTAATCATGGATCATTATTGGGCTTTTGGATCCAAAGCACACATGAAGCTACCTAAAGACTGGGGAGGAATCTGCACACTGGTGAATGTCCATGTTCCAGCATTATTGATTCCAAAGACTGATCTGAATCTCGACAGTTTTCCAAAAGCAGATGCTCACCTGAGAAAGAAGAGATCTGTGGAGCTAGTAAAGAGAATGAAGAGAGAGAACTATTGTTCAGCCATGTCAATAGAAGCTTTTGACTCTATGCCGTATGAACACAGACTGTTCAGCCAGACTTCTTCAGTGTTCACGTTGATCTTCATGCCAAGAATCAAGGTTGGAGCAAATACCAAGTGGCTTCAGATAACCAGATGGGAATTGCTGCAGACAATTAACACTACTATGAAGGTATTCAATGCAATCAGGGAAGAAATGAGGGCCATAAGACTGATGACTCTCCAGAACATATTCGTCTTGGACATGATCACAGCTATGGATGGAGGTGTTTGTGCAAAAATTGAAGAATCATGTTGCACATTCATATCTTCTCATGATGACGAGAATGGAACCTTGACAGAGTCCATACACATGCTGACGAAACTCCATGGCCAGATTATCGACAAAGTAGAAGACATTGCTGATGACAGCTGATTTGGATCACTCTTCTCTTCGGTTCCACAATGGATGGCAGACATGTTTAAGTTTCTTGGAGCTCTGAACGTGTTGGTATTACTTGGATTTTGTGTGATCAAGATAATAATCTCACAGTGCAAGAAGACAGCAAAGAAATCCATACGGATGAAGATTATGATTGATGTTGAACCAGGATGGAAGCCCAAAAACTTGACAGATGAAGAAATCAGAGACTTTTTGAAGGCCAGTATTCATGCACCTGAGGGAAAGAAGTTCCTGTACACAAACAACCATAAGAAATGTGTGGGAAAATTGATCTATTGCAGGCCTAGTGGACAGTGCATGCTCATGAGATGGAACAAGGATGAGCATGTGAAATCAGCAGGGTGCCTGAAGGGAGTCATACAGATATGGATCCCAAAGAAACATTTCTTCAGACAAGGATGTCTAGAGGTGAAGGATGATAAGAAAGTGATCAGAGAATCGCCCAGAGGGGGGAGTGTAGAGGATGAGCCGAGTACCCCTACTCCAAATGCCCCGCCCCCATTGCCTATAGTGAGTGAACCAAAATATACATGGGAGGATAGCTCAGCGGCAACATGCACGCCTTGGAAGCAAGACAACATGAAGCAAACCAGGTTCGATCCCTGGGTCCGCGCTTATTAACCTCTGAGCATTTAAGAGCATTATAAATTAGTAAGTAAGACAAACAACTACGCAACAGGCTGTGTGAGCGCTTTAAAAATGCAAATAAATAAATAAATATGTGACGTATGTGGAACAGTTGAACCAACAAAGGGCAGAGTGTTGAGGCAATGTACGCATTGAGAAAACTGTACCTGCATGCAAGACAATATGATGGCCATTTGAATGAGATTCCTGAAGAAGGAGATCAGATGAATGGCAAAGGTGAATGGTGACGTGACACAGAAAGAGATGATGCACACAGAAGAGATGCAGAGACCAGAGAATGCAGATATTCTATAGGGCATCAAGAAAGTACCAAGGATAAGTGACATCTTGGGATCAAGGTGAAGAAGCTTATGCTTCCAAAACAGATGAAGATATTAAACTAGTTTATACATGTACAGATGCAAAAGAAACCCTAGCAGCAAAGTAATCTTAAAAGCTAGCCTCAAGCTTTATAGTAAATAGATTGTGGTAAGCGCCAATATATATATAGATGCATATCAACGAGTACAGGATGGATGTTTCCACTACGCATTATCAGCAGTACTGAACATTGAACAAGAAGGCCTCATTTTAGTGTGTCACAGTTAAAAAGAAAATTGAATTACAAATGAATCTCAGCACAAAGAATTGGGTGAGCCAAGAAGCCAAGGTCTTATCAAACTGGAATTAGCTGACATTGGATACAAATCGTGTGAAATAACAGAGACTCCTGTTCAGAAGGTTTGAGCAAAACAAAAGACATCAGAGGACTATTAGAAAATAATAATAAATACACTAAAAGGCTTGATTCCATGGTCTACAGTCATATGGAAGAATGAAGTTGGACGAGCGAGGTGGTCAAACCTACGCACAAGGGCAGGCTGTGCCCACACTCTTTAAATTTCTCAGAGCACAGTACAAACTCAAGGCCAATCTTCAAAACACTAATTGACACTGGACCATTGAGGTGGTGATGGATTGATACATTAATTAGTGGGAAGCTGTCACGATTCGCTCCCTTCGCTCCGGTTCCCACCACTTGGGGGCATGATTTGGGGTTTATTCCCTACTGGACCTTTCTCCAAACCTTATGCTACAGTGCTGTGATGAATTGGGAGCGCTAAATCCTTATTTTCCAAGCTGCTTCCCTTCCGGATCCATTCCAGGATTTTGGCAGCCAGCATGCTTTTTCAATCAAATGACTATGCTTCCCAGAATGCCTGGCCACTGCTTCATCTCCACCCTTGCAGGACAAGGTTGGGTGGAGGATAGGCAACACCTGTGGCTGCAGGTGCAGCAAGCAGCACACCTGAGGCATGTGCTCGTTAAGCAGCTTTAAAGGCCTCAGTTTGGTTCAGTCCAGCGCTGGTCATTGATGCAGTGTTCCTGTTTGTGACTGGTCTCTTTTTCCTGGTTCTTAGCTTGTGCCAAGTTCAAAGTTTCTATTCCTTGTCCCTTAACCCTGGATTTCGAATTTATGTGCTTAATGGATTTCTGCTTCCTAAATTCTCTTTCTGTATTCCTCTGTGTATAGGCAGCTTTTCTCAGTGCAGCCCAGTTTGCCTGTGTTCTATTTTTCTTTGACTTTGTCCTTAGCCGTTGTAAACCTTGATGCTTTAGTCTTTCCTCTTTATAGATTTAGCTTCTTGCCTTTTTCCTTGGATGGGTGGGGGAAGTTTGTCTTTGTAATTTTGTTTTCCCTGCTCCTGATCCTTTTTCTCTTGGAATGCATTCCATGTTTTCCCTTGCACCTCTGCATTTATTTCCCATTAATACGTGTGGTGTGCTGTTGTAGCTAGCTCCTGTGTGAATGCCTATGTTTTCCTCACTATTCTATAATCACTATTCCTACTTGCCCCTTGTCTTGAGTCTTATGTATTTAGTTATCCTCCCATTGCTGTTATAGCCTTTCTGGGACCCTGTTTGATCAACAGGGTTCGTGGGCTTGCTGACATTCAAGTGGTATTTATTATACCTATTTAAATACTTATACCTCGTGAGTACTGTTTTCAAGTTCTCTTATTCAATACCATCAAGAGTGTTAGCTCACAGATCCTGTTGTTGCTTGCCCTCTACATGGGCTTAGCGCTGTCAGTACCTGTACCAGCAATTGTGGGTAAGGAGCTTGCCGACTTTCCTTGCAGTCATAAGGAGTTTCTAAGTGCTTACCCCACATCCCTTTTCATATATTTGTATAGTTGTCACACTCTATTTGCACTCCTGGGTTTTAGTATACATGAGTCTTGGTTCCTGTGTGCAACGTTGTTTGATTCAAAGCTAATCACTGTGTGATTTTGTGCACTTTTCCCTTGCCATATTCACTGCCTTTGTCCTTACCTGACAGAATGACCAACCCACTATTCCCATTGAATATGGCAAGTTTAAGAAAGAAAGGCAGCAAGGCCTCTAACAAGTTTGTACAGAAAGCTTTCCCTACATTTACCTGTGACAATCAAATCACTAGTCCTGACATAAATTAACTCCTTGTCACGAATGGGCATTTACGTGTAGAGTATTTATCCCACAGGATGGCCCATCTTACATTGCCTGATCCTAGTTCTGTCTTTTATTCTGATCCAGATTCTATGGCAGCACAAGCCTTAGCAGCAGAAAACAACACACTGTTAGAATTATTACACAAGAGTACCTCTGTTGTTGAACACCATGATTACAGTTGTGCTTCACCTCAGATTGAACAGTTTCATGATACAAACATAAAGAATGTTGGGGTTCCTTGCATAACTTCTGTTTTCTACCCTCAGTCTATAGCATACTCCTCTGCACAAGTACATACTGGAGACCCTAATGCCAAGAGGTCTGATAGTCTTAAGTCAATAGTTTGCTTAAGGGAAACACAGACCAAGTTGGTAAGAGAAAGTATAAATCACAGAACCTGCAAGCAGTAGATGACAATGTACACTCGGTGCACATCCAGATTGCTAGTGCAGCATCCAGCCCTGGTGCCGCCATGCCTTCCCCTATGCCTACTGATAGTGATGTACAGTTGATGCAGGGCATGCTAAAAGCTAAGCTTGAGGAGTTAAGACAAGAATGCATTTCTTTACAAGAGGAGAATAAAACCTTACAGTCTTTACTGAATACACCTCAAACTTTATCCGTTGATGTTGATGAAGTGAATACTGTTCAGTCCCTGAGTGCAGAGACTTTAGTAAACCATGATACTTGTCAACATGTAAGATCTATTGGGAGTGAAAATCTTTTTTCTAGCACAGCACTTAATCAGGGCACAGGTTCTGACAATTGTCCTACCGTTTGTCAGAGATTGCAGTTAGCTGAAGATTTACAAGCCACTCCTTTACCTAAGATTTCCAGTGTAGCAGTTTGTCATAACCCTGAGCTTGCACACATACAAGTTTCCGATTTCCAAACACAATCCACAATGGTGGCATACACCGAATCAGTCACTAGAGTAGGCTTGGGCTGTGCTGTTGATCCAGCTACTGAGACTGAAGTAGATGTTCAAGCTGATGTGGAAAACTATGCTACCTCTGCGTTCACTCTTCCTTCTGCCAATTTTGGTCACAACGAACAGTCAGGGACAGTACAGATTTCATGTTCGGATGGACTCATTCCACAGTATACAGAACCAAAAACCCAGCAGGCAATTCCTGAGCTGTTGATTGTTAATCTGCCACTTTCAGAAGCTAAGACAAAGGAATGGACAATTGATGAAATCCTGATTACTAGATACTTTATTATGATGATTCCTCTGGTTAATTTTGACTTACTTCTACAAAGGAAGAGACTCTGTATCATCCACTAAGGAAAGGGACTGCAAGGGTACAGCTCATTCTTTGGATACTGGTGTCAAGGAGCCTACTGCCCTAAAGGTGCCTTCCATTCCTGAGCCACAAATGTGTCTGTCGACTTCCGAGACTTCAGTCTGTCCTCCTACAACCATTGACTCTTCTATTATCCAGTCCACAGCTCTGCAGTAATCTTTGGCACACGTGTCTTCAATCAATGAACCACTGCCATGTCTGCCATTCACTCAAGAGCCTCCACCATGCACGTGCTCAGTCCCAAAGACCTTGACATGTTTGTCTTCAGCTACCGAGATGGCTCCAGCATGCATGCCTTCAGCCTCAAAGTTTCCTCTGGCATGCCTGTCTTCAACTACAGTGACTCATCCAGCAGATCATCCTTCAGCCATAGAGCCTCCAGTAGTCCATCCTAAGTGCATGTCTTCAGTCCCAGAGCCTACTGATAGTTTGGCTTCAGTTCACGAGACACCCGTATCCTGCTTAGCCTCGCTGCCAATATCAGAGGTATACCTGTCTACACCGTCAGATCCTGCTGCATTTTCTTCTGCTCCAGAGATTCCTCCTGAATCCCAACCATTTATTACCGATGAACGTCCAGCCTGCCCTTGTTATGCTTCAGGGGGATCACCAGAATGCCTGCCTTTTACACAAGACAATTCTCCCAACTGCTTGACTTTAGCATCAGAGCCTCCTGAATATGCAGCATCGGAGTTTGAGACTTTTGCCAGCTCAACTTCAGAGACATCAAGCTGGACCACGGCTCGGGAGAGCCTTACAGGCGAGGCCACTGGACTTGCCTGGAGTATTACAAGAGGGAGACGGACACCATCTGTCACAGCCCATTCACCGAACAAGTAGCCGACCGGGATAGCGGGCTGGGCGGTTTGCATCTGGGGTCCGTTTCGGATCAGCCGCTTGACAGCTCTTTTGGTGCCGGACCACACATGAGCCAGAAGGAGAAGATGGGCACTGTCCCCCAGCAGCAGCACTTCCTCATTGGTCAGCAGTCTGCGGGTGGGGCGTTGCACAGTGGTTCCATGCAGCTACAGGTGTCTGGACATAATGGAATGGGAGCATTGCCCACAGGTTGGCCTGTTTGTGCCACAGTCCACCATCCCCGTGGGTCAAGCTCAGCACTTTGTGTACTCTCAACCCAAGGGGCAACACCAGTCCTTAACACAGTCAGATTAGGTGCAAGATAGGACTGCTTCTCAGCTTCAGGGACCTGTCCAGAAAATGGCTGTCAGCTTGCCCGTGGACCAAGTGACGGGCCAGAACCACTCACCTGGGTGTGCACAGGGTGTGGTGCAGACCGGCGTATTACCTGCAGTACTTGTGCAACAGAATTCCGCCAAGCAGCACCAGTTGGGTGCTAGTAGCCAATGGAAGGGAATGACTGCTGCAGTTCAAAATGTGCCTGTTATTGCTCCTGCTGCAAGTGTGCCTGATGTACCAAGTACGGCATCTATCAGTCCTATCAGTATGCCAAACGTGTATCCCACACGCAACAAAGTGGCTACATGACTGTCACCAGGAGTACCAGCCTCGTACAACCCATTGGACTTCCAGGCCTCCAAGGCGTAGAACATGTGCAGTCAAACCTTGGTGACTTTCAACCACAAGCCTTTTCCCAGATGGATGACAGAAGAAAATCCAAACCTCTACCTCAGCCGGCACCTTCTTTAATTGCTGAACATAAACATTTCCTGAAGCCTGCTATTTCCTCACCTCCCGCATGTTCTCTCTCGGAAGAAAGGCTAACAGTGCTTTTACCATTGTCTAACGCATGTTGCACTAGCCTGCCTCCCTCCTCAAAGACTTATAAGTGTCTGCTCCCAGTGACTGGGTTTCCTGGGCCTTCCAACTCTGCTTCAGATCCTGCAAGTCCTTCATGCCTTTCTTCGACCCATGAGTATCTTCCTCACCAGAAGCCTACCTATGACTCTTCTAGACTGCAGCCTAATTCTATTAATTCCAGTCCATCTGCCTTTGCCCACAGGCCACCATTTCCATCAGTGCCACCTCCAAAGAAAAAGCACTCTGATTATGGAAAGATGTCTCGTGCGGGTGGCGGGCACCAGAAGACGGCCGTGGGAGGAGGTATACTGTCACGACTCGCTCCCTTCCCTCCCGTTCCCACCACTTGGGGGCATGATTTGGGGTTTATTCCCTACTGGACTTTTCCTCCGAATCTTATGCTACAGTGCTGTGATGAATTGGGAGCGCTAAAACATTATTTTCCAAGCTACTTCCCTTCCGGATCCATTCCAGGTTTATGGCAGCCAGGATACTTCTTTAATCAAATGACTATGCTTCCCAGAATGCCTGGCTCACTGCTTCATCTCCACCCTTGCAGGACAAGGTTGGGTGGAGGATAGGCAACACCTGTGGCTGCAGCACAGCAAGTAGCACACCTGAGGCATGTGCTCGTTAAGCAGCTTTAAAAGCCTCAGTTTGCTTCAGTCCAGCGCTGGTCATTGATGCAGTGTTCCTGTTTGTGACGGGTCCCTTGTTCCTGGTTCTTAGCTTTGTGCCTAGTTCCAAGCTTCTATTCCTTGTTCCTTAACCCTGGATTTCGAATGTATGTGCTTAATTGATTTCTGCTTCCTAGATTCCCTTTCTGTATTCCTCTGTTTACAGGCAGCTTTTCTCAGTGCATTCCCTTTTGGTGCAGTCCAGTTTTCCTGTGTTCTATTTTTCTTTGACTTTGTCCTTTGCTGTTGCAAACCTTGATGCTTTAGTCTTTCCTCTCTATAGATTTACTTCCTGCCTTTTTCCTTGGATGGGTGGGGGGAAGTTTGCCATCATAATTTTGTTTTCCCTGCTCCTGCTCCTTTACTTTCTCTTGGAAACCATTCCATGTTTTCCCTTGTACTTCTGCATTTATTTCCCATTGATTATTAGGTGTGGTGTGCTGTTGTAGCTAGCTCCTGTGTGAATGCCTATGTTTTCCTCACTATTCTATAATCACTATTCCTACTTGCCCCTTGTCTTGAGTCAGTGTTACCAATTCACTTTGTTAGTCCCAGCCCTCTTTCTTTGTCTACCTTTTCCATTCAGTGTTACATGCCTTCCAGTTGAGTGCTACTACACCCCACTGGCTGCCCTTTTTTTTCACTATGAAGAATAGCGGATACACGCAGCATTTTCCAGAAGCAAGCCGCAGCTTTCTTTAGAAGCAAGTCATCTGCTGCTTCTACGTGGTAGAAGTCAACAGTAAGTTCCACTTTACTTACTTTTCTCACTAAGCCATGACTGACCCACGCGCCGGGCGTTTTATTTACACTGCCTAACTCACATGTTGGGCTTGTCATTTTTTACTATTATGCAGCACTGCCATACTCATCAACCCATAGCCTGATACCACCAGCCCCAGGCTAGGAGTTTTCGTGTCCTGCGCAAAATACCAAGCGCTCCATGGGCATCCACATATTCATATGGTGAGTTTTTGTTACCTTTACCATACCTGCACACCAGCCGTATTAAATTACCGCTGCACATAAACTATCGCCACCTTTATGTCTTTGTTCTACTCCTCTTTCACTTTAGGTGAAAATTCCAGATTCAGTTTGTTTTCTAATTGCTAAACCCAAATAATGTGCTGAATGCACGACATCTTGCATGGTGAGCACATGATGTGCCCTCTGAGGTACGTTCCGCCATGTTTTGATTTATGTGCCTTTCTTTTCCACAGCATTTTTTGTATTCTATCACACACATTTTTCACTATATGATCACATCTTTCACTTATTTTTCTCACGAGGTGACTTAGTTTTTGGGCACGCTCTTTACACTTTAACGGCGCCTTTCTGGTAACCTTTAAGTTGTCTGTCTGGGGATACTGCCAACTTGGTTCTGGGGCACTGAGGCCTGATGCCTTCACCATATATTGGTATATTCTCTAGTTCTCTTCCCATTTAAAGTTAAACCTTTTGAGTTCACAAAATGTCCCCTGTTACTACCTTTTCAGGAGGACCCCCTACATTAAGGCTGTCTGTATTAAGGCTGAATGTGAAGATCCCAGTACCTGAGGAAGGTGGTTGCTACCCATCAATATACCACCAAAACGCCAACTAGTCCTATGTAATGGTCGCAGGAACTACATTCTCCTGCGGTTTGGCATCATGGACATACACGCTTTATAGCGGTAGGCGTAGTACACCCCCTTTCAGCCTGTGACAACACAGCAGATAAATGACTGTTTCGGTGACATTGTATATGTCGAAATTATTTTCAGCCAAAATCTGGCTTAACACACAGCACTGTGCGACATTGTTTACATGGTTAGCCAAAATTAGGCTTAGCAAACAATATTCTGTGTGATATATATTTTTTTTGTTGTAGCCATAATCAGGCTCTGGTTGGCGCATGTACTGTGCCATTTTCACGAAATTGTTTAATCTGAGCCTTTAGACAAGTAAGGGTCAGCTAGGGATAGTTTAAGTTTTATTAGCTATCTCGGAAAACTCTTATGATTTAAAATGTATTCACTGTTTTGCTAACACCAAATCATTTTTTGTCAGTTCCCATATATTGGGTTCCCATGTTTATTTCCTAGTGGGGTTGTACCCCTACTTCTGTGAACCTTTGCATAAATTCTGCTCGCATTGATTGTATGGACTAAATGGTCCTGTTTTTTTCTCTTTGTAAATTGTATTGTTTTTGTATGTTTTTCATGTTGTATGTACTTATTAAATTGACACATTGTCTTGTTACAAACTAACAATTAAAGCAAGTTTATAATTTTTTTATGCCAATGTACTTTTTCCCCTTTTTTTCTCATAAAGGTTACTTTGACTGGTGAGAGACCAGCAAATTAAAATATTGAATTTGATTTAATCTATTGTTTAGGCTACCAGAAGAATAATACTGTTAGCTCCACAAATGATATTTTTTGACTTTGTATGTTCAGGCACACCTTTGTGTTTATAGCTATTGCCCACACCAACATGGCGCGCTTGCAACCATCTGCGCATCCACGTGCGTTGCCTTGACAACTTTATCTACAAGCGTTCGTGTGCAGTTCTGCTTGGTGAGCAGAGGCAAGGATGGCATTTCTGGTGCTCGCTAGACAATCATAAGTTTATGGGTGGTTTTGAAATCCTCATGGGGATTAACTTTGTTCAACACTTCCAGGATTAAGAACCTGATTTGTGTCAAATTGTGGCATTTCTCACTCCAGTGATGAGCCACTGCTGAGTTAGGGTTAGCGTTACGAATACAGGAGCGATGCTCATTCCAACATACTTTTGTTGCTCTCGTGGATTGACCAACATAATATTTCCCACTGGGACACTTAATTCCATACATAATGTTCACACTATCACAGGTACCAAATGTTATGAGGATTTGGGCCTGCGGCTCAATAGAAGAGAAACATTTTGGATTGACAGACTTGGGAGTCTTTATCCCAATGGTCTCAATGAAGAGATCAACTATCATTGTTACATTTAAATCTGATGTACTTCCTCTTGGATTTCATGTAATGTTGGACATACTGTTTATGATTCCTCAGAGGTTTCGTTTGCTTGCATCATATGTACACACCATTATGTTTTACTATCTACAAGTGCTTCCGACCCCTTATGTAATGATGAGACCTTCCTAGAATTTGATGCACCCTTGCATGTGTGGTATTCCTATGCTGTTTAATGCCACCTATAGTCGTTGTTACATTTTGTACCATATGTACGCACTTTCCTACTTCATCTGTTAACTAGTACTTCGTAACTTCCGCGCACTTGCGCTTTTGCACCTGTGCCGCTATTCCCGGACGTCTTGTTTGGGGACCCAGGTGGCACCCTTTGGTGCTACCACCCGTGGCAAGGATGCATGTTTTTGAGCATCTATAGACTTGCATTTGTTTGACTGGGCTCAGTCAATTTTCTTTGCATACATATATATTATTTGTGCATTTACCTGATTAGTAGGTTTTCCCTTGATTAGCATTTCTTTTATGTCCATGTTTTGATCTCTGAGCATCCACATACTTACATTTGTTCGACTAGGCTCAGTCAATATTTTTTTCCCTACATATATACATCTCACTTGTGTTATCATTAGATTAGTATCCATTGTGTTCTCACCTGATTAGTATTTCTTTTATGTTCATGCTTTTGTTTTTCTTTTGTCTTCATTTCTGTACTCCTTATTATTCCAGAGTAGACCTTATTAATGCTTTTTTTGATCATTATTCGCTTCATTATCACATATGCAGTGTCCTTTTACGTACGATCCGCATCGCGCCTTTCCATGTACACGATGCGATCAAGTGTCTATATTTGTAACTTTTACCCTGGCAACGCTTTCACTCGGCGATGCGAAGCAGCGTTCCCTCGGCCGCCGCAGCTCCAGTATTGTGATCTCAGGTATGCCTGCATACAGCTCCTCATTTTACCAGGATCCCATTACCCGGCTTTGACACTCTTTACTTAATATGGCCTTACACCCACAGATCGCCATCTGGATTCTGTCCAGCTGTGGATCGTGTGTTTCTTTTGACCGCCATTGAAAATCACACGCCTGACACAAACTCAGCATTATTTAACCTCTTTTGGCTTTACACTACTCGAGAGGTAACTTTTCCATTCTCCTACCACATTCAGACATTTGAGTACCCGTTTCTTTGCCATTCCACTGCATTCATTTATCCTTTTCTTTTGCTTTTTCCTGTTTCTACACCCCAACATGATTTGAATTTCCCTACGTTTTGGTATGTGATTATCTTTTATTTTATGGCTATGCTCTGTTGTAATGTGTTTCGGTTATTTGCATTATAATACTCATGTTTTGGTACGTACTTACTTGATATCTCATGATTATGCCATGTTTAAATTTGTTGTTGTTATTATTACACTATAGTAGCACAGACTTGCCCTGACGAAGGAGAACATTTCTCCGAAATGCATTGGCACATTAAGTCTACTCACATTATGAGATGTGTTAGCCGCGTCCTCACTAAGATTGGATTAGTGATCATTTTTTTAAACTGTTTTTGATAAACAACTATCTCGCTGACTAAGACTTGGATTTTATTTGGGAATTTTTGTGAAATTCATACTGCTCAAGAAGAGAGTATTTATAATTTTGAAGAACTCTTTTCGGAAATTGCATTACCCATGTTGGGTTTAAACGGAGAGCGGCTGTGTGACTAGGTTTGTTATCTACTCTCCTGCTTCACATGTTTTTCGAGTCAGGGTGTCTCCAGACTCATCGCAGCCAGCTCCTGTGAATATTTTTCTAAAAACCTTATCTTTTATGCAAGATTTTCATTGATACCGTATTTGAAGTGTATCTACCTAGTGGTGCTCACTTATTTTCTTTCAATTCTGTTATCCACAGATACACATCAGGAGTTTATATTCTGATCATAACGTGGCAGTACCAGCCCTGAAGAAGGATTATTCCGAAATGCGTCGGCACCACTAGACATTATCGTGGACACTGCCCTTACATTAGGCGTAGATTGTGAGACAGGAATTCAGGTCACACATCAGTGTAAAAACAAAGAGGTGATGGCTGGAAGGTTTAGACTGAATCTTAACCACTGGCGTTGCTCTGGGCAACCTTCCAGACCATCGTTCTTCGCCTGCCAAGCCATTACAGAAGGGGAAAAACCATATGCAAATCAGGCTTGGTCCCATCCCAAAAGGGGCAGTCCAGCCCGAACTGCTAGGTCACATCCCTTCTGCACGAGACCACAAGCATCCCAAAACATGTTTCGGCCTTGTTGGGCCTCATCAGTGAGGAGTAGCTTGGTGTGCCAGAACTAACAACTTTTGTACAAGCTAAAGACCATTATACTGGTCTCAAACTACCAACTAGATACCACCCTGCATGTATTACCTGCCTACATTTAATTTTACATTTGTGTGCACCACTGAATTGTGTTGTTGAGTTGTACTGCTAAATTTGATGTGAAGGTCGTAAGAATTATATTACGACACTCTAATTAAGTTTGTGGAATTGCGGTTGTGCCATCAACAGCCGCTAAACTGTTCTATTATTATATAAAGCTTTTCTTGATTGAAACAAAAGCAAACGTTTTTAGTGATTGTCATTTGCCTATACATATTGAATGTTTGAATATCCGCTGTTACTAACAATGGAATTATTTTAAAAAATTGATCTTGATTGGTTGAATTTGTGGGACTTAGATCCCCCAGGAGTGCAAATAGGGACCATCTGTCAGCATAGATAGGTTTAGCTTTTTTGGTTTACCGTTTAGTCTCTAGTGGTCTTGAGACTTATTTTAGTCCCTTTGCACCTGAAATATGTGAACATTTGATGTGGTGAAAATCGAGAATTTGATGAGATTTACACCTTTTGAAATCCTCATATGTACTGCTGTAACACATTTGTACACGGTAGTGCTCCTTGACTCCCCTGTTTCAGTTTATGTAATTGATTTCATTGTGCCACAACTAATGCTTTGTTGTAAGGTGTCTATCTTTCCCATCTCCCTGGCATGCAGTTCAGGATGTTTGTTAGGATGTATGAGGTAACGAGTGCCAGAGTATGGCATGTCGTTTGAGTGCTCTGCTTTCCCTATTTTGCCAAATTCTGAAGCCTGAAAAGTAGATCCTCACAGGCTTGACATGCAGCCAACTTTGCACCAGACCTGCAGATGAACTGGCCTGCTGTTCAATCTCAGTTACCAGTTTAATGGAATCCACTACAGAGTGTAATTTGCTTTCTGACTTTGAGAACATTCAGACATGTAATTGCTCATTTTAATATAGGAGGTAAGATAGCTCAGTGGGATGGGTGCTCTCTGCTGCGATGTGTGTGTAATCTTCAGGTTGCAGGTTTGAATCCCAGCAATGCCAACTCAGCCTTTCATCCTTCTGAGGGCAATAAATGAGTACCAACACAAGTTTGGTGGTATTGTATGTTTATTTGTTCTATATAAAGCGCTGAAGCATAAGTGCTATATAATAACCCATCTTTATCATTTGACCTTGGATGTCTGCTTGCATTCACAGTAATATGGGCCTATGCACACTGATATTAACTATATTTATGGGGGTCCATTCTTGTATGAAATGTATATCACATTAGTGATGTCGTAACCTTATTTTTCCTAGTGTACTTAGGAACAATGCTATGTGATGCTGCTTCCTGTTTTGTCAAGGGGTGAAAGGTTGTGTTTCATGGCTTCCCGTGATTAACGTTGGGTGGGGTCAAATGACATCACTTGCTGTGATGTCATCAGAGGTCAAGGGTAATGTGATGACACTTCCACTACCTCTTTCCACAGTGTCAAACGTTAACACTGTCATTTCAAAGCTTTTTGAATCAGCCAATGTTACACGAAATTGGCTCTCAATAGTCGAAATGGGACCCATCTGTTCAGTACAACATGTTTTGTGAAAACTGTTTCTGTTTTTTCCTGTATGTGCATTGATCTCTTTGCCAATTCCATCAGATCATATATGTTGAATGTTTTGTTGTGTCCTGTGTACCTACGATGATGTTTTTGTACTAGGCAACTCATTTTGTTATGACTAAACACATCTAAAAACTCTTTATGAGTAAAGCATTTTATTAAACGTCTCTGAGTCACGAGAGTTTTTCGTACATTCGGGACGCCCTGATCAATTATATACATTCTCACTTAATTCACCTGGGCAGATCAGGGAATCGCTGGGAGCCCTATAATGTATACTTCTGCTACCAATGCCATTTTGTGAAATTACGACCGTGGTGCTATCCTGTATGGACAACATTCATAGATGTACATTGCTCCATTTGCTTTTGCCAGTGCCCCTTTTGAGACTTTTCCTAACCTTTCTCCTTCTCTTAGAGCAGTATTAAAAATTATTTTGAGTTTGTTTTTCTCCCAAAATGTCAGCTTGAACCTGTCAGAAGTTCTCCAGAACTCCCCTGGCTCTTCAAGGATATTTGGCTGGAAAGAAAGTCTATGGGATCCCACAAGCCTACCTTATTACACTTTTAAATGTGTGGGAGCCCACAGATAACATTTCAGAAAATTCACCCAGACTTTTTGGCAATGTGGACTTATTTTGTGGACTAAAACACCTGCACATTTTAATCAGGAAGAGAAAAAAGGAGAAGAAGGAACAAACTCTTTGATTTTCTTTTGATTAGGTTACTGAACCCAAAAATAAATCTATGCAGCAGAAAACTATTACAGAAGATGAAATCCTCCCTTTTTTCTCAAAATATTTGCCAAAATCACAGCGGTTTGGATTTTTTTTTATTTGTTCCTATTGTTTCAAAGTATCCAATATAGTTTCTTGTAAATAAAAACACATAGGTTTCTACAGATCAGAGTCCAAAAGAATCCAGGTATCTCGATATACCGACTACTGACTCTTACCTGAACAGATTACTTTCATCACTAATTTAAATAAGGAACTATGATTCCAACATGTCCATTTTCATTTAAAGAATACAAGTTATAACTACAAATGTTCAAGTACCTGTGACAGATTCACCTTTTATAATTATAGAAAAGTGTGGGAGCCCCTCTCCTGAGAATGGACACAGTTCAAATAACCTGCCCTATGGGAGGTTTGACACATTTTAGCTCCCTGTACCTTTCACAGAGGAGAAATACCCATCTGCATATCAGTCTGGTCCCACTCACCTGGGCAGTCCAGCACCACAATGCTAGGCAATTCTCCACTGTACAAGAGTAGCAACAGCCACCTATTTACTTTCTATACATAAGAACTAGGGGTTATACTTTGTGTTGACAAATGAACTAATCAAAGACACACAACGCATACTTTCTGCTCAACTCATAGATACCCTACTTCCACACACCCCAAAGGTCAGGGATAAATGAATCCTGCACACTTACCCTTTCCATTTACTGTGCTCCCCCACCATACAATCAATAGCTTTCCATTTCATCAAACATTATATATTTTTTACACTGTTGCCAGATGCTGAGCAACGTTCTTTAGCACTTTCTGTCACCTTTGGACAATTCACTTCAGCACAGATCACTGTTACATTAATGAAGTGCATTTGAAATCAAAAACCTATCTACTGCATAGTGAATGCCTCATCACGAGTTCAGCGCGGGGCTATTAGCCCTACCGCCAAACCCCCTAGCGCTATTAGCGTCGGATCACGGGTTTGGCGGAACAGTAAGTCCCCATCCCCCATTGGGACATTACAGCAATTTCCCATTCCCCATTGGGCCCAAAGGGGAATGTTCAGCGTTATTACTGCTGGCGGTAATAAGGCCAAAAATCGATAAAATTGCTGCTGATGTGCCCCCAGCTCAGAGCGACTTCCAGACTCCGATCATTGTGTCATTCTCTCACCCTTTGGCTCTCTCATTGGATGTGCGGTGTCCATTTGTGGACACTGGGCCCACCACATCCTCGGCATGGCCAGACCTCCAGGTAAGCTTTGCTTCAGTTGGCTTGGCTTCTCAGCCCAAGTATACCTCCATATTGGGATGGTGGAATCTCCTTTTGGCATTCACCCCTCTGCATGCCACAGCTGGCTCCGCTGTGCAACATGGCTCTGCCCCTCACCGACGTACTGAAGTCAGATGCTCGCCTCTGTGTAAGAATTCTCCTCCTACACTCAACGGTCTCTCTAACCTGTAATGAGAGCACATGTATCGTTCAGCACAGGTTGTCTAACAGGTGTAAAGTTCATTATTACCTTGAGCCAAGTGCTTAGTCCATATCATCTTGAGGCATGCACATAGAGGTATTGTCAGTATTATTGACTCCCATGTAGGCAGATAATCTCTGGTGTATAGGGAGTTCCCAATGGGAATGAGAGTCCCTATACCATGGAGGGGAGTCACTGCCAGTGAAGTCCCACATTCCCAATCCCCTAGTGAGGGCTTGCTTAGCAGGCTCACCTTCCTAGCCTCCAAGGGGGTGGCTCTTCCTAGGGAAGAAGGGAAGAAGTCTCCAGATTTGTAATAATATGTGCTAAATGTTCTTGCTATTTACATACTTGTCGATAGGTACATGTGCCTGCACTAACACAGAAAGCTTATTCACAAATCTGAAGAAGTTGAAGCGAAAAATGAGCATGTGCTCACTTCCAAAATGCACCGATATTTGAGCTGCATATTCAAACAGCAATAAAAAGCAAAAAGTGAAATAAACTTTGGATGTTGTAATAAATACTACTGCAAATGTCACACATCACCAGTACAAGAACAGAAATAAGCATTGGCAATGTCAATAGTTTTGGCTTCTGCAGTTGTTTAAGAACATGCCCAGCTGACCTGTCAGCATGTAATTAATTTTTAGTCATTTGTTAGACTCTGCTGGCTGATTCCATACTCCTACTTTTATATAGGCAGCTGATGCACAAGGTCTACAGCTTACACAGCCTGCTATGCCTTTGTTCTCAGTGCAATCTAGTATGGCATCTTTAATAATGTTAAAACCCAATAACAAGCTCCAATTAACCAGGGCCATCATCTATGTCCAACAGAAGAGTACAACCCCCAGCAATCAGTTTACTACATGTCCAAAACATAGGACTGTACAACTCTGAATACAGTATAGACATACATGACATTTGAGGCAAAATGCAGGCAGGCATGTACTACCTGATAACTTTCACTTGCAGCAAGAATGTTGTGCTGTGCCATATCCAGCACCAGTGTACCAGCTATGCCCTTGAAAAGAAATAAGCAAAGTGTATTTTAGTTAGAAGGAAGATCTAATAGAGTGAAGGCCATACTCCCACTTCCGGCTGATGAATGTTTAAGCAGCATTCATTCCTTACAATTTTTCTCTAAAACAACTAAAGCAGCTGCTCTATTCCTTAGCTGCAAGTGTCAAGCTTTATAATAGAGGTTAAGATAATATGAAGGATGAATGACATGGAAGAAGGGCAAGGATAAAGGACAACATACTAGAATGAAGGCCTCAGGACAAAGTCCTAAGATAAAGAATGCTGGTAGAGGACTTGTACAAAGGGCACAACATGAATGACAATGGACAAAGGACAAAGGGCAGAGGACAAAGTACTACGATGAAGTACTTAGAACATTTATGAAAGTAAAAAGACTACAACAAATTCTAAATTACTAAGATGAAGGATTGGACAAAGAGCCAAGGGAGAAGTATATAGGATAAAGGACAACCACTGAAGGACTAGGATAAAGGGCAAGGGAAATACATAAGCGGAAAGACTATGGTGAAGGAGAAGGACTGTGATCAATGACTACAATGAATGAGAAGAACTATGATAAAATAATATGACTAAGGTGATACATGAGAAGGACTGTGATGAAGGACTATGAGAAAGGAGAAAAAGTAAGATGAGACATGGGATGATAGAGAAGGAATAACGTAAAATATTATCATGAAAAAGGACAACTAAGACAGAGGAGGACTCTGATGATGGAGAAGGCTTTGATGAAGAAAGATGACGGAGACAAGGCCCTATGATGAAGGAGTATAATGAAGGACTAGCAAAAAAGGAAATTAACTATGAAGAAGGACTATGATGAGAGAGAAATACTTTGATAAAGAATTATGTCAAAAGAACAGGATGAAGAAGAAGGAATATAAGGACGGAGAAGAAGGAAGGAAAAGGCCAATTAAAACATATGAGGACCAAGGAGAAGAATGAAGAAGAATGTCAATTAAGAAGCAGCAGGATGAAAGAAGACTATGATGAAGGAAAGGGATTATGATGAAGATGGAGAACTATGATAACGTGCTATGTCCAAAGAGAAGGAATAAATGAAGGACCAAGGAAAAGGACTGTGATGAAATGCAGGGCACAAGTGAAGGATGGTAACGAACCGTGATAAAAGCTGAAGGATAAAAGAGTATTAAGATGAATAACTGTGAACTGTTGATGAAAGTGAAAGTCTATGATGATGGGGAAGGATTGTGACAAAGGTCTAGGATGAAAGAATCGAAAATAATGATGAGTAGAAGAAACAAATAATAACAATCTGTGATTCAGCCAATGTTTAATAGCATTAACAGTTTTTGCTAATGCAAGATTTTGAATCATATGACGTGTTGTTACTTTTTTTCTTTGTCTCTTCTTATACATTGGCATTGTATTTGTCCTGCTGCTATAACATGATTGTTCTATTGCTCGTCACCACTAATTCTACATTTTATGTTTTTAGTGTATTACATTTGTCAACTCTATTGCTGTTTGCTTCTGGCACATGAAAATAAAACATTTTTAACTTTCAAATAGAATACACTTCAGAACCCGTTTGTTGCTATGTCCTCTGTGTAGCAATATTTTGGCTAGAAGGTGGTTCTAAAGGGCTGCCATAAGTGCTAAAAATGAATCATGCACAGGGTACACCAAGAAGAGATGGAAGGGAAAGAAAATATATATGAAGTTTCTGCTATACTGAAGTGGACTCTTGGGTTCAGTCAATTCAAGGCCATCATAACAATCTCTTTGGAATTAGACTGCATAAAGTGTTAGCCATGTGGAATACTGTGACCTGCATGGACACATTACATCTAGGTAAATACATCGATATAGCATTGCTACATGTAAAGTGCCACGCTATTATGTAAGTCTATGCAAAAAGGAGGAGCATACTCGTCCTTGGCACTTAAGGGGTTAATTGGGTCTACAGGAAGAGAAGCCCTGCAGAGAAGGGCACATCAACCTGTTCAACCCATGGACGGCACGTGAACTGGAGAAGGAGAAGCCCCGACTTGAAAATAAGAACAGGTGAATACCATTCAGCACCTAAGGGCTTCGATGTTTTGACAAGGGTCCTCTCTGTGGACCCAAACATGTATGTGTTTCCCCACGTCATGTTTGTACCTTTCACAGTGCCTCTTTCAATGTAATTAAGTATTATTGTGAATGGCTGTCCTATTTCTTTTTAATGATGGCCACTCTTGGAACTGAGAAGTAATGCAAGATGGGTGCAGCTTCACACCTGTAAAGGTTGTACATATTCAGAGCAACTAGAGGCAAGGAGGGTGCATTGTTGGCTGCCACACCTTGCATTTGTATTTGTAGAGCCTGTGGGAAGCATTTACAAAGAGGTCATATGAAACCATTGAAAAGATGCCCTGGAGCATCTGATATTTGCACCTGATTCCTTATACCTGATTCATGAAGCCTAAATCTGAAGCAACTGTGACGATGCGTGGGGCATCTTTGGGATGCTCACACGCAAATGTGATTCCCAAAATGTGTTCAAGGACATCTCAGAGATGTGCCAGGCATCTCCAAATGTAAACCAGTTTTTGGATTTAAGTATCAGGTACATGGTAGGGAGTGCAAATCTGAGATACTCATTGGCAACCCCTCCATTTAACCTGTTGAATTATTTGAGAAGCTGTATCACATAGTTAACTATTTCACTACAGACAGTACTACTGTTAAGGCTCTCTATTTTCTATATTGTAGTGGATTGAGAGGTGCACACATCCACGAGTTTCATTTTCTTCTGGAGGCTCATGGGTATGGTCAGTGAGTTCAATGTATTTGCTACCGATACAGACAGAGAACCTTTTTGACCACGTTCTCTCTTTTATACTATGGAAATATCAGTGTGGGGTTTGCCTGGGAGTGCAGCAGTAGGGTTGGGTAATACATAGGCAGCATATTGAATGATATTGTATGCTTAGCATTACAAAGGTACAGAGGCACACATTGATTTGAATACATTGCACTTAGGTTTTGGATGCCAGTGCTTGGTGACCAAGGTTGACATTTTATTGTCAAACTTGCATAGACCAAGAGGGTACCTACTTTTAATTGTCTTGATCCATTGAAGGTGTTACATATGCTTTCCTGATAGATCCAAATAGACACTGTTCTCAAAATGCATTATGTATGCATTCGGTGCTAGGACCTTATGTGGAAAGGACAGAAGTGTGAATACATTGCTGAGTATTTTTATATTAAAAAACAAAAACACACTACTGCAGTCAACTTCAGTGTTACAGTCAACTCATTGTACATCAGTAATTACGAATTACGCAAAGCAGGAAAAGTGGCATGGCAGGGTCCAACAGCTTCAAGCCAAAACCTATTGAGTAGAACTGTATTCCATTAGCTATAATTTAGTTTTCTAAAGGCTAAATATATATATTAAAGAGACGAGGTGACAATGTTGAAGCCTAAGGTACACTGTTTACTAGTGATCTCATAGTAGATGTAAAACATTGAAATTGTAACTACTACAAATTGGATAGTGTGAGAAACCAAAGGGTGTCTCACTAGTCCCTGGGGATCTCTCTCTCAGGTTGCCTGGGCATGGCCATTGCCTTTGGATCCAGACCCTGGGTTGGACCAGTGCGAGAGGATTACCTGGGGAGGGGTCTTCGGCGAGTGGGGGTGAGGCGACCAATGGTGAGATGGAGTATTCCCCCTTCCCATAGCCATGATACCTCCTATTTCATAGGATTCTTTGATGTCCCAACTCCCCCCCTCTTTTCTACACAAGCACTGGACCGAAAAAGAGGGCGACTGAGAGTAACAAGGCAAACCCTTGCATATATCATGGGACATGTCCCGCTAATCAAGTCAGGCACTTGACATTAACTACATATATCTGACACCCTTTAGCTCTCCCCACACTGGAAAAAAGTCAGAACATAGAGACACACTCTGAGCAAGGTGGAACACGGGAAGCAGCAGAACTACCGGGGTGAAGGCGAACCTACTGGAGCAGAGTGAAAGATTGAGGGATGAGAATCAAGGGTAAAGAAACCCAGAAGTTCCCTGCAGGAGTTTGTTGCCACCAAAGAACCGTGAGAGACACGTGGAGAAGGCCAAATTCCAGACAAAAAGACTGAATTGTATTTCAAAGGTGCCCAAAACCCTCCTGGGTGAACGACAGAGTTGGGGAGGCGAGGCCAAGCCTGTAGTATTAACCTTGACTCAGAATTGAAACAGGAAAGAAAATAAATAAATGCACACAGTCAGTGAGCTGCCGAGCGACACGAAAGGCTGGTGTGAATTTAGGAAAGATTGAAAGTGCAACAATATATCTAACATTTGAAGGCTGCATGCGTGTGGATGAAATGCAAAGAAATGCAGACCTGTTGTGAACTTTAACAGTAATCGATTACTGTTAATCCAGTGATACTGAGGAGCGGAGTGGTCTGACAAAAGGAAGAGGCCGACACGAAAGTCTCAGCGAAAGGTGAAATGTTTTTGTTACAAAGCAACAAAGTAAACAAACTTTAAAAGGGTAATGATCAAGATTGACCCCGGCTAGAGGGGAAGTGAAAGGTGAATGTTACCTCTTGTGCTTATGATAATGAACTACATAGAACAAGAAACAGCAAGGCAAATAAAGCAAGAGTGTGAGCTGAAAGAAAAGTCAAAGTGGTCCCACGGCAGTCTGTAGTAAAAGCCTTGCACCTTCGAAAGTCTTCGACATCAGGAAAAGGTCTGAGCTTGACTGAGGGAGACTGGAAGTTTGATAAGTTAGGGGAAGGTAATCCCTAATGAATGTGAACAAAGCTTGGGTAAGGGAACCCCTGCAAGTGCTGTGATTGAAAGGTCCGAGCCCGACTGAGGGAGGCCTATGTGAACTTTTACTTTGAGAGGTCAGAGCCCGATTAAAGGAGACCTACATGAACATTTTGTTGAAAGATTAACCTTTTTGTTGAACTTTGAAAGAACTTTTGGAATGCTTGAAACATGTCTTTAACATGGAAGGCCAGGTGGGCCTCGATCCACATTGTGAACTGCTTTATTTTAAGAACCTGAGGGTGTTATCCTGTCTACGGGGACCACCTTACTCCATGCTGTCCAATGTGGGGAAGAGAGCTGACTCAGCCACTTTGATTCTTTATATTCTAACACTGATTTTCCTTCACATTTCCTTCACATACATGTTCCTCTTTACCCTTAGGTATAGGGAATGCATTAGGTCTTGTTAGTATAGGCCATTTTTATTTGACAGAAACTGACTAGGACTGTTTTTTCTTTATTATTCAATGGTAGAGACGATTCCCATTTTAGCTGTAGGGCAAAGTAGGAGTTTTTCTAAATCCTGAGAATTGAATAAAGGTTTTACAAATTGTACCTTTTGTGTCAATGTCATACGGGTGATGCTATGCCTCCCTTACAATAGAAAGGAGATGTTTTAAATAAAGATCATAACCATAATTCTGAGTAAGGTTAGTTTTCTTGCAAGATCTTCCCCCACCTCCATCCAGCCTCTACAGATTGGAGAGACAGGTGATGAGGTAGCACCATTTGACCCATGGGTCATTCGAGAAATGTGCAAAGCAGTTTTGCTTGACAGTGATTCTGTAAGTCAGAAACAAAGAGCAGGAGCACTATCCTAAGAAGTAAAGTAAGGAGGCTTAAATGAAGCATGGATGTGGAGCAGGTTGGCCCAAATTATATATGTATGTGTTTGTGTGTGTTTGCGTGTGTGCGGGGGACGCGAGAACGTTAATTTGGAGTTGGGATTGATCCCAGTTATGACAGTTTCATCTGACCTTGGAAATAAGCAATATTCGGACATGCCCTGATTTGAGAAAGGCGGTACGCTGAAACACGTGTAATCTATAGGGCGACACACAAAATTTAACAATAAAAACTTCCACAGTATAAAACTCTTTGGTTTCCAAGATCTTTTTCTGGCGCAGTAATAAGGCGTTGCCTTAGCAACCTGGTCTTTCTATAATATGCAATATGTTGTTTTTCTTTTATATGTATGTATTTTGAATGCCACCAAAGTTTATCTAAGATGTCTGTAACTGTGCCGTGATACCTCAGGGTTTGGGCGTAAAACAAACACAGTAAATAAATAAATACATAAATAAATAATGTATTCACCAGTGGACTAATGTCAGATATACAAATGTTCATAATGACATATGTCTCTTTCATCATGCCTAGACTTAAATAGTATAAGTAAAAATTACGTTTTGATTTTGATAATTTTAATGGCAAATAAGAAGTTGATCAATGATTAATGAAATACTTCTCAATTTTATATCATACTATGTTTAATTAAATCATTTATCAATACTGTCCATAGATTATCCATTAAATACAAAATACATCACGAGGATCTGAGGTAATCCTAGTGGAAATCTATTCTAAAACTACTTCAGCTATAGCCAGTGGAATGTAGACACAGGTAATAAAATATCGAGGAGTTTTGTGACCAAATAGAGGAACGAGGCCAATGGCCGAGTACCTTTAGGAGGTCACAGAAAGCCAAGCTGTTTTGCAATATCCTTTTTTATGTATGCTAGGCGATATTTTATTCCTTATAATACATATCCACACACTGTCATTCCCTTTCATACCTCATCTCTTGCATGATTTAATGCAAGAGATTTCCCATGTGCTGGTCCATATAATCAATAAAGAATCAGGATTTAAAAAAGCAAAAATGCAGTTCCTAATGTGTTGCAGAAAAATAGTTCAAGGAGTTTAATTAAATGTATTGAATTTATTTTTCATTTTGTGCTTTAAAATAAGAAATAACATGCATATTCTTGTTCTCTTGTGTTAAACTCCAGCAGTGCACACATTAAACATTGTACAATAAACACTTCCTTGTTAAATGAATGGCAATAAAGTTATACACAAGTCTTTTCTGCAAGCAAATAATTCTAAAGCCTTTTCATGGATTTAATTAGCTGCTACAGTGCCATATGGGAATATCACTGCTGGCTCAAGCAGCAGGCATTGCAACGTCACAACAGTAGCACTGTAACTTATAACAGGGTAGTTGAGATGCCTGTTAGGGTAGTTTTTCTAAAGTACATCCAGGGGCTTTATGCAACTATTCCTTAGGCAATACAGAAACTCCAACTCTTCGTATAAAGCTGTACCATGTGAGCTATTTGGTAGCAATCACAGAGCAGCCAGGCTTATTTTAGGAGGGAGCGAGGGATGTAGATAGGTACAAAGAAAGTGTAATATACATAGGGTTCAATGAGACACTGATACACTGAGGTATTGCAAACATTATTGTTTATTTTATATATACACAGGCAAAGAGAACTCTTTAGAAAGCTAAGTACTATTTTCATTCATAAACACAATTATAAAAACCAACACAATACTTATGATATGCAAAACAAAGTATAAACCTTATTTAGAATAGCAGTATGCAGTTCAAGATGAGTAAAACCTACTGGTACACATTTAGAATGGCAGGATGCTATTCATGGGGAGTAAAACCACATTCGTAGACTTTAAGAATGACTCAAGGAAAATCAAGCGAACCAGATTCTATTGGTAATAACCTACAGTGTTATTCTGTTTTAGGAATAGTATAGGTATGCCAACACTGTTACAAGTATACCGGACCACTTGCATAAGTCATTCTATTTCAGAATGGATACACGTACACTACTACCTAACAGATAAACATTTGTAACTTATTCTTGACACAGGAATGGATACAGTTACACCACAATTTCTTGTCAGAACACATTTCAATGGTAAGTAAGTAATGCATATACTTTTCAGAAGAGCAGTCACCAACTCATGGATAATTAAGAACTCAGGATATACATTTAGAATTGCACCAACTATTCACGGTGAGTAAAACAGCATTGGTCAAAAACGCTTACACTATTTTTATTACAGGAACAATCAGTTATACCAATGCTACTTTTCAGAAGAGTGCAACAGAAAAAGGTAAGTATATAACTTTGTATACTTTTCAGAGGGGCACAATGCAAGTTTAGGATAAGTGAGGACTCTGTAAAACTGTTTTAGAAATGCACTAAGCAGTTCAGTGGAAGCAAAACTCAATGTTACACTTTTAGAATGGTAGCACCGATGGATTCAAGGTGAGTAAACCCAATTGGTAGACTTATATACTTATTCACTTTCAGGTCTTTTTCAGGCGCTGGTTGATTTGATGAGATGGTTTGTTCCTGTTTGTTGTCACTCTGTGACTCTGCTTCTGAAGATGGTGGCGAAGTAGGAGCTGGTGTTGTAGGTAATAGATTTTTTGTTTGTTGTTGTGGATTCAGTATATCATTTTTAGTTTTGAAAAGTATAGATCCTCTTAAACTTGTAATCCATTTCATAGCTGATGAACTTTTTTCGTTTCTTGATTTTAATGTAATTCTCAAACTATTTCATGTAATCATTTATAATTTGGAAGTTTTTAAAGGTCGCTTCTGGCAGACTCAATTTAACAATGTCTGCTTTGATTTGTTGTATTTCTTTAGTTGTTATTTCATGAGCTCTTTTTGCATTGATGATTATTCGCATCATCATTTCCTTTGATGTGTTGGTTGAGGGCGCAGCTGTCGGCTGCACAGGCGTTGATGCCTGTACTGACTGGGTGTTTTTTCTAAAGCTATCTGGGGTGAGACTGTGCCGGCTTCAAAGCCTGTGTTGTACTCATGCTGTCTGACAGGGACGGGGCTGTTATACCGTCTGTATCTCCCTTTTCTTTGTTCCCGCCTTCAGCTTCCTCAATAACTTCCATAACTATAAAATACTTTGTCTCTTTTTCAGCATTTTACACGTGTATGTGGACAATAAATGAGTTTACACATGCTGCATAATATTTCTATCATGTGAACCCTGAGCAGGCCGTCCTGCAAACAGTTTCCCTTTGGTTCCCACTGCCCACTCATCGATGTACTTAATTATCTTCTCCCTATAAGTTGGGAGCTCCTTGCACATATGTTCTAATGCAGTTCTCATTTTTGACTAAACAGTACAATCACAAACACAACTGGCCAGTATCTCTTACTCACAAAAAGACCAAAACAATACATTTAATGACACCATTAAGTGTCATCCCTGTATGGTTCCCCCTTAAGCTACCTCTAAACACAATGTACAAAACCGCAACACAAACTCACAGCATTTCTTTTCATAAACCTAATATTTTCAAAACCACACACCCTCCCAAATACAGTCTTCATCCCAATCTTTTCCCCTCACTCAAACCTTACATCAAACACTTGACTCTGATCACCGAATACCTTTTTTATATACTCGTTATATAATGCAATTGAAAACAACACTTGTTTACACAATTTTCTATGTTCTCTGTCTCTTGTCCCTCACCATGGATGGAGGGTAAAGTCCTCTCTAGAGCGGGACTTCTCACTTACTCAAGCTGCGCTGCCTTTCCGACTCTTTATTGAGGGATGTGTACACTTCACTTTCAAAGTCTATAGCTAATGTGATGTCACTGCTCGTTGCTGCGGGAGCCCTCCTCAGTTTCAACAAAAAGAAAAGAGAAAAAACAAGGCAAAAAGACCATGTGGCTCACACCGTCACTCACTCCACTTCTGCATTTATACTCAGTCTCCCGCTGTAGTTCTCGGATCCAGTGCACTGGCTCCCTATGATTTTCCAAAGACTTCCAGGGCTGCTCCTATCCACAATGGGCCTTCACTAGAGGGAGTGGGCCGAGGCCTGAAGTGAGCAGGCAAGCCTCTTACTGCCCAGCACTTACTGCCCCATTGTTATCTTCACAGTCTTCTACTCCCTGCAGGTGGGCCTCATTTGCCCTGGAGTGCAGCAGAGGAGCCCACAGCTGTCCAGAAGAGACTTGGATCCACTTAAGGGCCATGAAACATATAATGCAAGTCCCAAATCCAATAATAAAAATCAATCCAGAGAGCCAAAAAGGAATGCACGAGATGTAAGAAAAACAAAATATGTTTTTTTCAACACAGCCTGGGCTCAGAATAAGCAAAAAGACATTCAACATGGCTTTTGAAAATGGATGCATTTATAGTACATATCAAAAGAGCAATGACAACAAATGTGGCAGGTTATTCATAAATCCCCAGAATGTGATTGGGCATAACTCTGCGGTCTGTTACTCCTTTGTTGCTTTTGCATGACCTCACTACCAAAATTCAGGCTAGAGAAGGTGTTCACCTAATTGGCTTGACCAATCCCTGCACGGCATTCAGTCTTGCTGTGGGAAGTTACAGCTTTGTGTATGTGTTCTTCTTTCCGAGGGCCTGGCTGATACTTTCTGTTAAGTGATGAGGATCTTTAAGCTTCAGAGATGGCTAAGTTTGTCATGGGGCCTACTTTTGTGTTTTTATCATTCAATTAGGGTAAATGTTCACTGATGAGCACCCCTAACGGTTCCCTGACTAATGTTAAATTCTACTATACGTGTTAAGGGTATGTGGTTATGCTCGGGTAAAAGGTCTGTACTTTACAACTTACTTGTCCCTCAGGGATACTTCTTACTGAAGCATGGTTACTAGCATATTGTGGGCCTACACAGGGAATTCTATGTGCATGGGGATGCTATGTGTCCCTTTCAGCTACTTTAAAAGCTTGAATCTCTGTGCACATTGGGGGCATTGGATTTACTCCCCCAACAACAGAATCTCGTCTGGGTATTCCTTGCATAAACATTCAGAAAATTGTATAAATATTTAGATAAAGTGCCAAATTTGTATGCTCATTCTGTAAATAGGCTTACAAATCATACTTATGCATCCCTTCATTTGTATCAATCCAATTTGCACAATATACAGAATTTTTACAAAGCCGGGCCGGGCTAATAGATCTCCCTCATTCAGGCCCAGTTTCCACATTATAGCCTTGCAATAATCAACCAACTGCCCCAAAGTGTCATTACGATTGTGCACCATTAAAGGGGCCATGTCCGACTTTAAGGGATGAGTGGGTGGATTTAAACATTTTGCAAATGGACATATTAAATTTCCAGTTGACTCTGGTCCCCAATGATTTCAAACCTAACTTAAATTGTATTAGAGCAATCAGGGTACAAATCCGGACACCTAGTACTCGCCTGCAGGCCAACCCCCACAATACTGTGAGGCTGCATTGTTTCCAAACCATACAGCAATTTTGGGATGATTTGACCTTCATAAAACCTAATGGCCAAGCTTAGGAAGAACCTACCACATTTGTTATTTATTTTCCTAAGATGTTTCAGTTGTCCTTTCTTTCTTTCTTGCCTTTCTTGTGGCGAGGCATGGCATGGTGTTTCTAATAAGTTGTGGCTGACATTTTCCAGAGCCGGTGTCCTCTTAGTTAGGTAGCCTCCTGGTGCCCGATAGTGTTTCCTTTGCTTTTGTAGTTTACTTTGTGGTTGAGGTGTTTGTTTGCTGTAAGTTGTAACTTGTTATTGATTAATTGTGAATTGTGAACCAGGGGCATGAGCACTTGTGGTTGGGTTTTTTCCTGGTTTTCCTTAATAGCTCCTTCCAAACTTGGTTTCATATGGAGTTGGAGTGGTCTGGGTGTGTTGTGCTGTGGGTAACTAAAGGGTGCAGCACAGTTCAACACAGTGGCTAGCTAATAGGGTGCAGCACAGTTCAACACAGTCAAACTATGGGGTGAGACCCAATGACTAACTGGGGCGTGGCACAGTTTTACAGAAAGGTTAACTAAGGACAGGACAGTTCAACACTGTGGCTAGTTATCATGCTGAGTGCAGTACAATACACTGGCTAACTATGGGATGCAGCACAGTTTGAGGCCTTGTCTGGCTAATAGGACGCAGCACATTTTCAGACAAGCGAACTATGGGGTGAAACAGAGTGGCTAACTATAAGGCATGGAAGGACCAATGGAGAACCACTTAGAATAAAACCTTTGGCAGTGTAATGGAAAACACCTGGATTTAACTTTGGCACAGCAATGGAAAAACATTCTGATTTAACTTTGGCAGTGTAATTGAAACACTCAGGTTTAACTTTGACACAACTATAGAAAACCACCTAGAATCAACTTTGTCACAGCAATGGAAAAAGACTCAGATTCAACATTGGTACATGAATCGGAAACCATATAGAGTTAACTTTGGCACAACAATGTAGATGTCACCATGAACTTAAGTTGTTGGCAGTGTGATGAGAACCATTCTGGTTCAAGTTTGGCAGTGTGTGAAATCACTTAGAATCGGTTTGTGTCAACTGTGGGGTCGGATAGATTCAACTTTGGAAGTACAATGACTACCGGTTACATAAATCAGGCTAGGTGCATGTAGGTGTAAGATATTGGGAAGTAAGAGTGCTGGGGCTTTACTGAAGTACAGTAATGGCTGTACTCCCTGCCCACACCACACTTGCTTTATTGGTCGCTGTAGGTAGGCCATGTTGGGCATCCAAGGCAAACATTGGTAAACACAGAGTGGAGCTGCTCAGTAGGGAGCTGCCCTTTGCCTCTGGACCATAATCGATGGCTGCCTCGGCAAGGCTGCCCTGAGATGGCCTCTGAAATGCAGCTGAGGAAACGTCTAAATGCATGCTATTGAACTGCCAATGACCAGCACAAAGGGTCACTGGCAGCAAAAGCTATGAGAACTGAAAGAAACACACAAAGGGACAATAGTAGTGAAAAGGGACAATAGCAGCAAAACAAATGAAGACCGAAAGAAATTCCCCAACCCTACTGACACCCTCTCCAAGTCACGTATCACACCTTTGGAGATCTGCAAAGAGTAGCCATGTATCACAGAGAGACATCCAATGCGTGACATCTAGACAAATCTTGGGAAGGTCAACCATACACAGCATTACATTGAACTAACTATGTTAACCAACTATGTGTCACAACAGTAAGGGTAGATCAGCCACACACCACTTCCTAAAGGTTTGTGAAGATCATCCATGTACCACTTTAGCTGCTAATCTTATAGCGCGCTGAAACACAATTGTACCGTATCATTCTCGATGAGCACATAGGGACCAATTCCGTGCAACCAATGTGTTGCACTCAGAGGAACCTGTGACAGAAGGTAGCGCTCTGAGCTTAGAGAGGTGGCGGGGGCAGCAAGCGGAACTCAGCCGGGAATACCTGAAGGGTACCAGTGTGTTGCAACTGGATGAGCTCTTAGGACATATTGGCTAGCCAAACCACACATACACATACCAAAACCTAACTAAGATTTTCACTCAAAAAACATCCCAGACACTTAACCTGCCCTACAAATGGAACATACCAGTGCATACAACCATAATAATACCAGCCAAACCACACACAAAATGCACTAATACACACAGCGACATAACTTTCTCATGCACACAACAAGCAACCATGACACTGCCCTGCCCTTATGGATACAACAAACCAGGGTGCATGATTACACTACCACCCATACCGCACATGACTCACACACCCAACATAAACACTAGTACATAACCAAGGCACTGAGTCTTACCCTTGTGGTTACAGCAAGCCAGGTCGCAGAACCCACTTGCACGCAAGAAGAAACACACAGATGCCAGTTCCTTCTGGTTCTGAAACTATCCTATCATCCTAGTCTTCACTTACACACCCACCCTCTTTTTCTTGCAGTCACATGAGCACCTGGAGAGCAACCCCTAGTCAACCTAACATAACATGATAATGATGTGGTTTTATTTTGCTTCGTAGGATTACTCATAGGCTTCCTAGGCTTACTCAATACCGATAATCCTAGAACACCTGTGACAAACGTTCTTCATTGACAACCCAGTTACATTTTATAGTATGTTTCTATACAGTAAATTCTAGGATGTTTGTTTTCATCTGATTAATCTGCAGGCTAATCTTATTAGCATATACTGAAAAGGCCTTCATCACCGTTTGGAAGCCTAGGCGAGTACAGTCAAATAACAGAAAGTCATCTGCATATGACAGCCAAAGGTACCTCTTATCTCCAAGTTTAGACAGGACAAATATACAGGTCTCAAAAACTCATCAAGGTCCACCGTAAAGAGGGTAAATTGGCAAGCACCACCTCTGTCTTAAATCCACTAGAATCTCTATTTTATTACTGATGGTCCCATCAAGGTCCAGTCTGACCTGGATATTAGAAAGCTCATGCAGCCTTACCAATGTTTGTTGCAAGCCTCCAGGAATACCCCACACTGACAATTTAGCCCTCAGGCATCCATGATCCACTAGAACAAAAACAGATGTGAGGTCAATAGAAGATAGGAAACTAGAGTCATACTTTTTATTCCATGGCAGTGCCTGAAAACAGCGCAGGAGGAATCCATTTATTGAGATTCCATGACCACGATGGAAGCCTGTTTGGTATTGCAATATTATTCCATTTCCATGGTCCATTTATTCAGATGATTTAAGGCTACGGATGACAAGATTTTACTATCAGCATCCATTAGCATGATTGGGAGACAATTCCTACGGTCTGCACATGGTCTGCACATGGGCCCTTTTTATAGATTGGAATGATGAAAGAAGCATACCATGAGACTGAAAAGATGTTTGCAGAAGAATCTGTCTAAATAATAGATCTAATATCACAGCCCAAACCTCCAAAGCTTATTTGAATAGTGTGTTCGACTGCATATTAGGTTGCATGCCACAAGAGCGACTGGCCCTCAGAATCCTAGTAAAGACATGACTATAGTCAAAGTTCAGGATGCATACAGCGGTTGGCCAGTCAGTACATACTCTGGTAGGGCAGTCACATTCTACTTGCCAAATTTACCCTGGAAATATCTTTCCGATTCAGAGATTATATTAGATTGAGCAGATGCTTGACTAGCTCCCATATTATTAGCTGTCTCCAAGAAACCCTTATTATACTTTTTCATAATAATGCTCAGCATATGTTCATTGTCTTGCTGGACCATATTCCATCTCTGCTGTTTGGCCCTGTTACAATAGTTCTGCTTAACCTTTGATATAGCCACTTTATGACTAGCCAGGTCAATGGGTATTGTCATCAACCTCCTAACTTCTTTATGCATACTCACTTTGTTATCCTTAATTTTAAAATCATATACATGAGAATGTACCCTTTACTGCTGTTTGTGCGCTCTTGTGCTCTTATTAGCCAAAAATTGCTGTGACAATGAATCTTCAATAAAGGAATGTTGCTACGGGAATCCAGAGGTGGACCCCTTGCTCACTATTCTTAGAGAGGCACAGCTTTACCCTACAGATGAGATCCAACCAGACCAGAACACGTGTCTGGGATTGCTGTTGGTATTCTTGTTCAGAGGACAATTGCCTAGCATTTCGGTGCTGGCTGCCCCCGAGAAGGACAAAGACAGATATGCTTTCAAAATGTCCACTCTGTCATAGATAGTGTGCTAAAGAGTCTGGGTCAGGCACTCATAACCAGTAATACTAATGTCCAGCAGAGGGACTCCCAGGATCCCCCCTTTTTTGCATAGATTCAGATGCAAACATTCTCATTTTCCAATTATAATCAGTACTTCATAATACATTAATTAAATACGGACTATAGATTTTCATTTTCTGCTCATTCCATGTTATCCATTTACCACTAGGGTTCACTACCAAATGCCCCCCCCCCTTAATCTAACGGGTAGCCCCCATTTACTATTGAGAGTACCAATGACAGCATTCTATGATCACTAGCCAAAGACTCTAACACTGTCATATGGGTGCTTCTCTCATTATTACATTAAAGACGATTTTTGATTATTGATTTTATATCCAGTGTGACTAAATCGACACAATATTCTTAAAAGAAGTCCACCCTGGAAATATCCTTGGTTGAAATAGCACAAATGTTTGGAATCTCAGCAAAGAGAACTAACACATTTCGTTTATTCATCACCACCAATTTAAGTCAGTTTTCCCTTTAAAATGAATAGACATTGGCCCCATACTTCCACTGCCTAATCCTCTTTCCAACGTATCCCAAGGCTTGCAGGTATGGTTATTGGAGTAGATTGCACCTCTCAGGATATTAAAGGTTGGTTTCTCGGAGGTGTCCATAACCCCCTGCTTATTTGCAGAGCTTGTAAAGAAGGTCAGCAGGTTACTAGAAGCCTCACACTCAAAGCTGTATCCCATGTTCTCTCAAGTTATTGAGCAGAGGAGATTCACTCTCTCCTGACTTCCCATTTGAGCTTGATTTGAGGCTGGCTATTATTATTGATCGAGGCCTGATCCCTACATAACTCCAGCCCATGCTGACTGTTGTTGTTATGTATCTTGTGCTCATTCATAGAGCCATGCAAGAGGGAATGTATCAGTGCTTGCTGCTCCTTGTGTTGATGAAACAATATGGTAGCCAAAAAAATAAAAATAATACAATTGGCTCATCTAGGATAAGGCCATAATGCATCAAAACAACACAGAAGTAATGTTAAGAGCTCTGATGAAGAACAACTGTAGGGCAGATCCTAAACGAAGAAAACTCAACCAACTCCACCCTTCAGCTTAACCTGATAACAGAAAGTACATGGGTGACTTACTTTGGAAAGTCTTTTACGAGCTGTTTTTGAGTCATCTTTTTTAAACGTTATTTTTAACTTGTTTAAGTTCTTAGTAAAGATTACTTGACCCGACCCTGCTTACCCTGGTCCATTTGATGCAAAAGATATATTTTTTGTGTGGCTTGGTCTATTGGTTGCCTCCGGTTTGGAGTGGCATTTCTGCCCAATATATCTTTTCTCTGGGGTACACCCACACCCAATTCTTGTTGCTTGTGGGCTCTCATTAGACCGCAGCTTGAATCCCAGTGCTTGCAGATCATCTCTTGCGTCCAGCAGTAGTGTAATCAAAGAAGCAGGCCTCATGTGTAACCACACTCTGTCGGTTACATATCATTGATGCCATAGTACTGATTTCTATTGTGTCACTGTGCCTATGTTAACACGCAGCTTCCCACAATCAATGGCTTTAGGAGACGTGAGGCACGGAACGGAAGTGCACAGTAGAGAATGATGAGTGTGAGCAGGACTGTGCTTGCACAGTGCTTTCCCTCACCGGGGACCATCAAATGTATGTTGCACGATTCCCTCTTTTAAATAAAGCATTTAAGAAACTCAAAACATGTGCATTGACTAATTTGCGAACTTCACAAGCGATCTGTGCTCAAAATCTGGTGGACAGTTTATTGAACAGGTGTTACGCTCACCTGGTCTCTGCGGGGACGTTGGGGCATGGTTGGAGCCCTCCCTGGACTTGGCTCCCTTGGATCAGGCTTCTTCCCCTGCTCCTGTAGTGTGGGTTGCGCTGGTTGATGTCACTGCCCCTGAGAGAATACGAGAGGCCGTGACAATGCTGTGGTCGGACTGTGATTTCCCTCAAACCCTTCTTCCCAGAATGAGGTGAGCATGCGTTTACCCATATAGTCTCAACTGTTTAGTTATGTGGATGAGCTCTCTGTCCTGCTTCTCATCTGTAGGGGTGCCTTTAATGGACATAGTTCCTTCACTGGTCCATGTGCGTGGTAGCCCAGACCGGCTGTGGCTGATCCACTTCTAAGGTAAGTTTTTCTCAACAATGATTATTGTCCGTATCCTTTTGCAATGTCTTTTTTCCGTAATTATTGTCTGTAACCTTGGTAATGTCTTTCCTTCTCCCCAATAGGTGGTGAAGGGCCCAGCAGAGTCGCGGTATTGGAAGTGAGTCCAAATGGGGGCCAGAGGAGTTTACAATGTCTCAAGTAGAAGGTAAGTTTGGTTCTAGGGTCAATTGCGAGTAATGCGCTGCGCGCGACCTTAGCGTAAAGTCTTTATGTTGTTTCTAACCTTGTTTGTCCTTTTCTCCTGCAGGGATGGCCTGGCGACGTCTGACGAGGGGCAGCTATCCGAATGCCTACCGGCAGTTGCTGGATGGATGGATTGACGAGAATGCTGGACGAGAAGAGCTCCCGCGTAGCTTAGACGCCCAGAACAGGTGAGGATGCGCTCCAACTGCGATGACTGCTGTAATCAGGTAAAATGCGCTTAGACAATGGTATTGCTGGAATCAGGTAAGATGCACTCAGGCGATGGTATTGCTGGAATCAAGTAAGATGCGTGCTGGAGATGATGTTGCTGGAGTCAAGTAAGCTGCGTTTCAAGCGATGTATTGCTGAAATCAGGCAAGAGCGCTTCAGGCGGCGGTGAGCGTTACGCTGATATAAGCAGACTAACGCGAAGCGCTTGCATGCTGGTGGGGCAGGCTTAAATAGCCTGGCACAGCCACGCCCCCTAAGCTCCGCCTTATGGCCCCACAATGCCACTCCAAGAGGATGCTGCATGTGCATCCCAATGTTTTCCTATGGCCACGCCCGACATGGATGCACGTGAGGGCCCTGCAGAAGAGGAAATACTACGTGCACCAGAAATAAAATGTGCAGGGCACACTTTCTCATGAGCCTGGTGCCAAAGGTGCCAGGACTGGGTCCACCTCGACCCTTTATATGATGGAACTAGTGGTCCTTTCCCAGTTTCCATGACAGCAGGCCCTGTGCCCAAGAAACACTAGGCCAGCACACTACCTGTTTACAGCGAGGCACTGAATGGAGTGTTGCATCGTATTCCGTGCTGCCCTTGACGCATCAGTTGTCAAACATTTAAAAAGTAACTAATTTTCCTGCTTTAGAAATTGAAGACATTTGCAGCTGTGTGTATACAGCATAGTGACAGACACTGAGAAGTTCAGAAGAATTTCTGCAGTGAGACAGAACACTGTATCAGAGCTCTGAACAATCAGTATCCTCAGGCAGGCAGCTCTGACAGGCACACGATGAGTGTGGTGTCACACTGACGATCTGACACTTGCCTGAAGCTCATGGTGCCCAGGGAAAAGAGTGTGTATGTTTCATTGTAGGTCATGACCAGGCAGCATGTCAACATTGATCAAATGAATCGATCATTAACACGCCCGCTTTCCAATACACATGGAGGATGCTGCTTGTTGCTCATGCTGGGCTGGATGGGCCTCAGACAGCCAGACCTGAGACATACATTGGTAGGTTTTGACACCTAAATAAGTAGCTGGTAAGACTTCTTAAAAAGCAGTAGCCTATAACCTGAATCGGAAGGGTTGGCAAGTATGAGGTCTGACTACAAACTGTGCTGCAGTGCTGTCTGCACTCTTCGGCATGCCACCCTTCCAAGCTCTTATACAAACATTGCAGGCTGCCATGCAGTATTAGAAAATGATTTACAGTATTGTATAATATGAATGCAGGCTGCCATATGCTACAACAATATAGAAAGCAAGAGTTCTGTTACTAAATTATGAGCCTGGATAATTTGTTCAGACAAAACCGTTACTCAGCTGTCCTAAAATTATATGCATTGTTACTTCTTGTTCTTATTAACAGTTTCCCTTAGAAAACACATCTTTTCTCAAACCTGCGCACCCTCTGACTTGCATAGCACTTTATTTTATATACCTGTTTCTTTCCATACTGGTGGTTGGTATTTGTAGCCTTATTCATGGAACTTCTCAAATTGAAGGTGATGTTATATCCTGCAACGAGCCACAAAACTGGTTCCTCCTTTTCAAACCATATAACTGTTATTTTTCACCATCTTTGCTGGTTCCCTTTTCAATCCATTGTTGTCCAAATCTTGCTGCATGTCATTCAGAGCACAACAATGGGCACATGCACTAGGGAATCATGGGTACTTGTCTGAAAACCTCCAGGTATTAGGAAATACTGAGCAAGGAGTCAACTAGGACTTGGCATTGACAAGGGTAAGAGTTTTTAAGGCCTTTGCTATGTTGAAATGTGTTTTCTATTAAATAAATAAATAAATAAATACATACATACATACATATATGATTGAATTAACATATGGGGAAATGATGAGTTAGGGAGTTTTCTTTTGCCGAATGGATCAAGGTTTATCCCATATGAACTGCGGTAACAAATGGCCCTGTTGCAGTGATATTGTGCCCCATAGTTTGTATGTCCTTGAAGGAGACTTTTATTAGGTATTCCCTCTTCCCCCTGTTGGATTAAAGCAATGCTGGTCAATTAACACATGTGCATCTACAGTCAGCAGGCGCAGTGGAACACCAAAATGGTATCATCAAGAATAGGCTGTCCAAGATTGTCAAGATACTGGGCTGAAGTGGCCAGACACCCTTCTGTTCGTTTTGCATAGCATTTAAAGCAGCCCCAATCAAAAGACAGGGCTAAATCCCACGAGATACTGTTCGGAAAACTGATAAGCCTGACTTCATTTTTCATCTTCATACACTAATATCCATCTGTCAGATTATATGTTGCTTGATTATGTTGATACTCTAATTCACTCAATTAGTTCTGTCCATGAACACGTCAAGAAGTCCCTTGAAGGTGCCAACTGAAGCCTGCCATTCACTGGAGCATGACTATTATGTCATGGTGAAGAGTTGCCGATAGAAATCTGCCTTGGCACTGCATTGGCATGGGACATTCCAGGTATTACTGACAATGCATTCTGCCCTCAAGGTTCATGAGATACACACTGTGAACGTGCTATGGCACTGAATTAATGTGCAAAATGAGACTGAGATGGCACCAAACTGTGATCTGCTGCTGTTGTTTCTTCGCTATGTCAAGCTGCTCCCTTTCCTATGAGATTCAAAACCTGTTTCAACATGGAACCGGCTTGGATGAAAGTGCAATTTATGTCATGTGTTAACCACTTCAGAGGTTGAATCATGCCCCTGGTATCACCAAAAATATATAGTGTCGTGCCAAGTGGAGTCTTGCAATCTTAATATGAGCTAGGGGTGTGGCATTGACCTTCTCCTAGGAATCCTACTTAAACTGGCGCAATGACAGCCCGGCCAGGTCACATTCCCTTGTGAGGCACGCGAGAATTGGCTCTGAGATGAACCATCACTAACTCCCAGTCCAGTTCTTTAGAATGAGACTGGATCTAATGATGTTAAGTCTACCCATGAGGCTTTTGTTTTGCCTGAACTGCCTCACATGCCTTATATAATGCATTATTGTATCTGTGTCCTGTACTTTAAGCAAGGGGAACGGGAAATGTAGAGGATCATCGTTTAGTTCCGGAATGGATCAGTCACCACCATTACAGTGAATGGAAGTAATCAGACGGCAAGTACTGATGAGCTTAATGAGACAGTTGACACACCGTTGGGCTTCCACATAGTGGCTGTACCCGGCATGTGTAGTGTAGAGGAACCAACGAGAGAGTTACAAATAATAAGACTGTTGTATTGTATTATTTTCTGATAAACCCTTTCAATTTCAGCGAGAGCACAGAGGAAACCCAGATCTATTCTAATGTATCACACACAATCTGTCAATAGTATACACATAGAGAGAATAATTAATGCTCCATGCTCCAATATATGGTCTCTCATGCCTCACTGAATTATTTAAATTATTTAATCATGTAAAAGTTGGTTTGCATTCATTGTGGTATGATTATTTTAGGCAGATAGATAGGACGGTGTTTCGGTATGTCATTGTAAATGCTTCCTTGGGTACGAGGTTTACTTCAATCCTTTTATTTGCCTTCAGGTTACAATGCTGTTTCCCAATTGTTCAGCGGGAGCTTCAATCAGGTTGCAAGAGCAGTTCAAGGAGATATTTGCTAGAAGGGGTGAGAGCAAAGTGAGCAATCAGTCCTTGCAGATTGGGGTCAATTGGGCTGTCTGTAATGTGTAACAGCGCTTATCACTGGGACACAATTCACCAATACATACACTGATATGGGTGAACTTCACGTTATCAGAACTCTCACCATAATAACCCGAGATGTGTTGATTCAAAACATAAAAAAGAGTTGCAGTGTTAGGACGAAGAATTAAGTGGGACATTGCCCGTACAAAAGTGCAGAACTATTTGAATAATGAACTCCTGAGCATAAAGGAAGATGTGCTGCACAATAGATCACCAATAATTCTCAGCAGCATCGCTGGAATTCCAAAGGACTTGTGGCCCTTAAGACACCTATGGAAATGCAACTAATGGCAATGTGACAGCAGAGCTTGAACCACAATTCCAGTAAACGGAATATGGACACCAACTAGCAAGTTCATCCCTGGTCCCTGGGTGGGCTGCAATGTGGACTGGGTCACCCACAGAGGTGTGTGGCAGGTGTGACCTCCACGAAGTCCAACTCATTACCTGCCTTCTATCCAAGAGACAACCTTTGATTAGGTATTGGTTCCATTTGGATACGATTGCCCTTGCAACCTCCACAGCTGCAATGCCTAAGTGAACTAGCAAAAGGACATGTGGTACTGGTAGGTAATGGAGGGCTTTGGGATGGGTTGGTAACTGGAGTTACCTTACATGGTAAGCTGTTGCTCTAGCAAGAAGGTACACTTGAACAGTTGGTATCTGTGCCTTTTGTCTGCATCCATTTTATCTTGCAAACATGAACATGGCAATATTATTTGTTCTGGCTCACAAAGTGGGGGAGGTCAGTAAACTTGCATATAGCGTTTCAGCAGACATGGCTGAAGGGGGTACCAAGAAGGTTTGATAATTTATTAGAATTCATACGAGAAGTAAATAGGATAGAAGATGTAAAAAAGAGTTGGCAGGTTTTGGAAATTGTTTTCAATGAGAAGAGAGATTTTAAGGTAGCCCATCATACAGCCATTTTGTTTAATGTATGTGGATGTGTATCAATGTGTCATGTTGCAGCAGATGTTGGAAACTGCACTGATTCTGCAACTGGACCACTCTTAACGGCCTCGGTCCTGGGCCCAGCCACTCTCCACTTGCACTGATGCCCTGGAATCCCCTCTGCACTGCGGGACTGTCTCTGTATCCCTACAGCCCCCCCCCCTTTCCAGCACTTGTTCTGCACTTACCTTGCACTTGCCACCAGCTGGCCCTATTTATTTATTACTTTACGCCACTTACCTTGCACTGCACTTCCCCCCCCTCCCCTTCCCCTTGCACTTTTCCCCCTCCCCCACCCCTGCACTTGCGCGATCTGAATGACACCTGGCCTAGTAGGATCGTTGTCTGTCTCCCCTTGCTCCTCCCCTCCCTGCCTCGTCGCGCCTTGAAACACCTGTGTATAGGCGCGTTACAAATGCCATATCATATCATATCATATCAATTGCATATTGTGTCAATATAGCTTTCCTTTGTCTCATTAGCTTGTAGTCTAAGGTAGCAGAAAACGCCTCCCATAAAATGGCCTTAGGTAATAAAGCAAAAAAAGTGAAAAAAAAATGTAGTTGCAATAAAAGGGCAAAAGTGTGGATTGTCGGAATGTGTTTCCTTTTAACAAAACAAATACATAAATAAATTATTGAATGAACGTAAAGGTAATCAAAGAGGGGGCACATTGTCTTTTGCAGCAGGGATCAGGTATTATCCCCTATGAACTACCCCAACAAATGTCCCCACCTCTGAATGATTGAATGAACGTACAGGGAATCAATGAGGGGGCACATTTTCTTCTGCAGCAGGGATCAGGTATTATCCTCTATGAACTACTGCAACAAACGGCCCCACCTCCGTGATATTGTGTTCCTCTACACCCTGAGTTTCTTTTACCTTGAAGCAGAGTTATGTTAGGTTTTCTCTCTTCGCCCTTTTGGCTAAAACCAATGCTTGTTAATGAACTCATGCACAGAGTCTAACGACTTCAGGCTCCATTCCATCCAAGATTACTGGAGTAAGGTCACAGGCCTGGGCCCAGCATAACAAGCTCGTCTAAGCTGAACTGAACAATGGGCTGTTGTAATATGATGAGAGTTGCTTTGTGAGTGGCAGAACTACACCCCTTGGCAGATGATTCAAAACTGGAAGCACTTCCTTGGAGGTGGTGTCCACCCTTGTTCAGGCTATGCTACACAAAAATACATTAGTAAACTTCACTTCCGTTCATGAACATTGCGATAGGCCTTGTGTCACAGATGAACAGTTCTATCGTTTGGAGGTAGGCAGGATAAAGGTGCTGGAATGTCTAGACACAGGTTTTCTTGAACCTTCTGAGGTCAGGTGATTTAGTTTGGAAGGCATGCCTGGTTAGTTAGATGGATTTGGCTATGGTCAGGATACTGTGTTCCTTGACATGCAAGTCAAAGAATAAATCTCTTCGGTTTGCCATCCAACTAAATTGAAGTGTGAGCCTTTTTCCCGACAGTTGTACATGCACCTCATTTTTAAAGTGTGCTTCTTCTTTCAGAAACAGTGACTCACAAGAACCACCTTTCGAACATCGTTTTTCTGTCTATCAATGCTCTCTACAATGGGTCTTGAAAGTTGCTTACTGTACTCCATTTCTTTTTAGTTTGGTTTCATTTTCATTATATTTTCTATTGTTTCTTATGACAAGATATCGATAATGCCCACCTCCCTGAATCTGTGCGAGCCCCCCACTCTGTAAGATTATGAACTCCCTCTGACATATTGCCTTGCAATAATAGGCTACCCACGGTGCAATATCACGTGCAACACTGATATTACATTGAAAATTAGGAAAGTATAAAACTGTATTCATTTCCGGTCTGTATCTAATCCATTTGAGACCTAAAGCATTCCAGTTTGCCTCTTCCTTTATCTGAACACTGTGCTGTGTTTGACTTGATGTTGATTTGCCAGGCGATTTCCAAACAGAAGTGTGCTGTTGACACATTTGCTTCTGTTGTTAAAATACAAAATGTGTTTATCCACAATCTCTATGCTGGTGACTTCAGTTCCGGCACAAGAATGTGTCATTACAGGAGACCTGCCGCTATGACCCATGGAACCCAGCAGCATCCGTGAAATGTTCTTGGCTGGAAAATCGAACAAACGAAAGACGCGAGGCTGCCGAAAATTGGGAGGAATAGTACAAATGTGACATTATCCATTTGCTGTGAGGATGTCTCTTGAGGTCATGGCGCATTTGTCTACTTTGAGGGGGGTGTTTGTCTCTCTCTTTTTAGGATAGGTTAAACACGCATTTTAATCACAATAATAAAAGAGAATGTTTTATTTTAAGCCATTAATGGGCCAATAAAAAGCATTGAAAGTGGGTGGCTTTATATTTCAGCTATTCCTTGTCTTGCCTACAGCAGCAGTTAGCTTCTATTTTCACCACCTGCTAATTACTTGGTGCTGGTTTGTGGGAGGATGCGGCTTCACGCTGCATCCCACACAGGTTGTCACATTGTCAAGCATTCCTGCATTAACAAGCTGTCAATACATTGCCAAGCGCCACCATTTGGTTTGTTAAGGGAGAGAAGGCTAGTGTGGTGTGTTGGCTCTGTGCTTCAGAATAATAATAAAAAAAAATAACTAACAGATGTCTGCCAGGCTGTTCGTTGGTGACACATACTGGCATACATTATTTGAAAGATGTCGGCTGAAGATGGAAATTGTACTGCTTGCAACATACATATGAAGTCATTTCTTTGAAATAACAGCAGATTCGTGGAATTTAAGTTAATATTAACTTTATGCTACTCTCCTGCCCCCACCCTTAATTGACGACCTGCATATTTTTACATGTGTTTTATTTTAATAAAAACATTCTTACCAGATAAAAAACGAACTCTGTCATTTACCTTAAAAGGGGGCCTTTTTCACGAAATATGAGTGATAAAGCTCTGTAAAGTTTTTGACACAGGAATAACCTTGTTGTTTGACAGATGGTGTATTGCACAGAGGTTAAAAAGCAAATGCTAGAACTTGCCATTATTGGCAATGCATCTGTAAGGTAACAAACATGCAGATTAAAATAAATGAACACCAATAGATATCAAATACGTTACCAATGAAAGACAGGAAGTCCATGGACTAGAAGACGTGTTTGCAGTTTGGAAATTAGAGCTGATTTAGCTAGATGTGAATCTTCCTTTTCATGTAAGAAAAAATTAAAGAACAGCAACCAACACAAACCCCAACGAGCAGGTGATGATGCCCAGGTGGGTGTGATTCCATACACACACGAAACACCCATGGATAATCCAAATGTGTGACTTGCACAATGAGTGGAAAGTCGATATATTGGATTTTAAACTGTCTGAGAGCATCAAGGATTCGAACAACAAAAAACCACATCACAGCAGTAGACATAATCCTCTTGCAACACCCCTTTGACCACCTAATTAGTATTATGGACGGTGTCCCAGTAGTCACCCAGTAAAAGAACAGTTGTGCAGGGGCTTCGTCCATCATGGGGTGAGTCACATCGACTTTTTGAAAGGGATTGTAAATTCAGTGCCATGATGCGGCTCCATCTAATAGTAGTAGGGCAGGAAGAAAATAATCCCCCATAACATATATGCACAATAGTGAACATGCAGTACAATTCCATCCTGCATATCTCCTTTTGCACTACTCTAAAGTACTGGAAAGGACTATGTTCAACCATTTTAGCAATTTCTTAGACATCCACAACCTGCAAGACCCCCTAAAAGCAGGTTTCCATTCCTGTCACTCCATGGAAACTGCTCTCATAAATGTCTCCAACGTCATCGCGTCTGCTAATCACTACAACTTATCCTCTATCCTAATTATCCTTTGACGCTGTCAATCACTATGCTCTCCTTAATACTGCCTCTCTCTTTATGGGACTCGCAAACAACCTATTGCTTGGATTGAGATCTTCCTTACACCTCACCAATTCTCTGTCTCCTGGAACAACATCTCTCAAATCATTCCTCTAACTAGTGGTGTTGCACAAGGCTCTGTCTTGGGTCCTCTCCTCTTTACGATCTACTTCCCAGCTCTTGGGGCACTAATCTCCTTCTTTGGGTTCTTGTACCAACTCTTTGTGGATAACACCCAAATCTTCTTCTTTTTGGCTTTGCACTCTCTGCACTCTCTGATGTTAAACTCTTCTGAAACAGAGGTGGTCTACATTCCTGCGAAATAATCTATCTCATCTCCTCTGCTGTCTATCCAGTTCCAACCTGACACTCTGACCTCTTCCTCTTCAGCTAGAAAACTCAACAACATTTATGACTCTTCTCACACTTTCTCTACTTTCATCTCCAAAACTGCAACGGCGGCTTGCTTGCCGTAACCTCCTAAATATTAGGAACATCAGGCACCTCTTTCCCTTCAACACCACAAGGCATCTCTTAACCACTCTTGTCTTCTCTAAACTGGGCTACTGTGCCAGCATCTTCTTAGATTATCCCTGACTGTGCTTTTTGTCCTCATGACAAGTTCATTAAATCCACTACCAATACTCTCTTTGAGCCAGCTCACTTCATACCGTCTTCCTCTTCCTCCAGACTTGATGGTTGATGATGCAAAACAGGGCTATATTTAAATACTGTCCTCTGGACCACAAATCTGTTCATGGTAAGGCACTACTGTATCTATCCCCGTCTATCCAACTCCACAAGCCTTCTCATAATCTCTGCTCTGTCTCAACTACCCTTGTTGCACCTGGCCCTCCCTGTGCTCCTCATTTTAATAGAATTATCTTCCCCCAGACACTCGAGAAACAGTCCACACTGATTTGTACAAAGCCAAAGTGAAAGCCTACCTAACATTTTTCTCTCACCTCCAACCTGACCCTGTCACTCACTTTCTCTGCCTCCACTCTAACACTTTTTCCATCATACTCAAATCCCTAGCGTAGCTGGCATACCACCTACCTGCACTTAAAAATGTCTAATGTTGATTGTCCCTAATCTATGTAAGTCCACTCATGTATTGTCCCTTTATGACTTTTCCATTTACTCCTCACCACAGCTTGCTCAGAATGTCAATTGATCTCACCCCGTTGGAGGTAGCCCATCCATTAAATCTGATATTTTATCTATTTCAAGTAATTTGGCAATTAAATGAGAAATGATTTGCCCTGTTTACAAATAAATAATCAAATTAAACATATATTTATGATTAATGGCAGAAGCATATGCTCAGTAGAGAAATTCATATGCGGGATAATCAATGCAAACCACTTTATATGGGTAAACAAGTTGAAAGCAAGTGTGATAATGAACCCATGTCCCACCTGCATACTCCCACCTACTTGGGCTCTCACAACCACCATACTCCTTTACCTCCACACCCTTTATGTTCCAATCGACCAATCGTCCACTGACTGTCTCCCTGAACTCCTCATGCTAGACTTATAACTGATCTTATCTTAGATTACTTGTTCTGTGTGTGTTGTGTTGTGTTGTGTTGTCTTGCCTAGCACCACTATGCTTGAAGCACTTTGTTCACACTATATAAATAAAAAAGAAATGAAAGAAAATATGAGCACCCTCTAACTGTATCCTGCTTCTTTGCCTACCCACACATGCAGTAGCACTATTTCTCCTCTCCCCCTCACTTCACATCCTCATTCTCCCTATACCTCTTAAACGACAGACACCCTCTTCATTCCTTCCACTCTCCCACTACATGTATCCACCCTAATTGCATTCCAATAGGGGCATCTTCTCTCATGAACCCATTAACTCTCATATGAATCACAATGTGTGAAGCTGGGACATCTAGTCTGTTGGTAAGAAAAACACAATTATCACTGCCACTATCCTAAAATCTGAAACATAGATTTCACATCAAGACTAACGCACATCCTCCACTCTACCAGCCCATTGTGCATGCCTATTGATCCTTCTAAAACTCAATAAAAGAGTTCACTACTTTAACCTGCTATAATCACTCCTCTTTCTTCTCTCTCACCCATTATCTACTGGCATCTTCCCATCCTGCTTAAAGTTGACTACTGGCATAGCCATCTGAATAAACCTGCTGCTGACCTGGAAAATCTCAATTTCCAACAGCCCATCTCTTTTCTATCCACCTCTCCAAAATGCTGGAGAGAGTTTTCTTTGACCCTGTAGTCAACTACCTCAAGTAATATGCACTATTTGACCCAATCTGAATTTCACAGTAAATATTACACTGCAAATGCTCCCAGCCATGCCGTAAACATTCTTACGACTTCTAACCACTCCCACCTACCCTCCATCCTCACTATGCTCCATCTTCTTGCGGCTTTTAAAAGTTTCTACCCACCTCCCTCATTGAAAATGTTTGCTCGGGAGGAGTTAAGGATCCCACTTGGTGACATTGTATCACTTGAAGCATCTCTATTGCCTGTAAATTGAGGATCATCTGTGAGCCAACTCCCTTTAGCCCTAAGTACCAACTGCTTGATAACGTATTTTTCCATCAGATTGCAATACCACCTCTTTGCTGATGACCCCAAGATCTGCTTCTCTTTTCAATTCGTTCACCCCTCACTTAATGGAAGGCATCAACAGCTGCCTTCCTGCCATCCACCACTGGATGGCTTTCTCCTGCCTGATGTTACATTTTTTCAAATCCAACATCATATCCCATCTTGTCTTCAAGACCAAGATCCCTTTCTCATCTTGTTTCCTCGTTGCCACCTCATTCAATCACCCAATGCGCACAAACGTGGGGTCCTTTTTGACAATGTCCTTAAACACAACAACCTCATGATGGGTAGTGTCACTGTTGGCAATATTTCCTTTCTAAATATCAGGCATATCTGCCCCACCTCACGCTTCCATCTACAACATCCCTACCTGCCACCATGTTCATCAGCAAATTGGATTACTGCTCTAACCTGCTCTTGGGTGTTCCACTCTCCTTTTACATGCCCCTTCAACAAATCACTGAACGTTGCCACACATACCAGCTACATTGTACCTAGTTTCTCTCTCACATAACCACCACCATGTAGGCTTCCTTTTAATTCAACATCCCTTATTGTCTTTAAATCTATAGGTTAGACTCCTCTAATACCTTGCTGACTGAATGTATCTCTATTCTCCCTCTTGTGCCATCCATTGCTCCCATCTCAACAACCTCTTTGTGCCCCACCCCTGTGCACGCTCACATGATTCTGCTTCTACTTCCTTCAAAATCCCCATCACTGGAATGTTCATCCTTCTGGCATTGAAGCAATGTAATCAATATAACTATTCAAGGCAGGTTCAATATTTACCTGCTAACCAAGCAAGCATCAAAGGTGTAAAAATGGCACAGTTGTCCTCCATATGCCCTTTCTCTCAATCACCCTGCCTGTATTGATTTAGCTCATGTCCCACTATCTCATGGTGAATAACATTTATGCATGTTCCTGTCACCATGTACCCCTTTTTATGTATCAATGCTTTACCCCTTTGCTACCTGAAACATCCTCACTGACACAAACAAAGTAATTCTGAAAAGGCACCTTGCTAGCGATGTTTAGTTGAGTGACACCTGTTCAGAAACATTTAGGATCCCACACCAAAGCAAGATTTGTACAATTACGTACTACACATTCTTTAATGTATGAGAGTAAACCCAGTTTAGGGGCCAATTCATAGAATTCGGCGCACAAGTGGCGCACGCGGCTGGCGCACAGTGTGCGCGTGCGGTAGTCTGCGCCAGCCGCGTGCGCCGAAACACATTCAGGCGCACAGCGTATTCATGGATTCCAACATCCACAACCAGCCGTGGCGCAGAGTGGCGCAGCGACCCTGCAGCAGCGTCAGTTACGCCCCCAAGAACGCCCCTTGCGCAGGGAAAAGCCATCAAAATCCCCAATCCAGCGCAAAGGGCAGCAGCAAACGCAGAGCGGGGAGCGTGTATTTCAGGGGTGTGCGAGAAATTCTACACGCGATTGGCCTGGGTACGTGTATTACAGTGGTGCGCGAGAAAATCTACACGCGATTGGGCTGGGTACGTGGATTTCAGGGGTGCGCGAGAAATTCTACACGCGATTGGCCTGGGTACGTGTATTACAGGGGTGCGCGAGAAATTCTACACGCGATTGGGCTGGGTACGTGGATTTCAGGGGTGCGCGAGAAATTCTACACGCGATTGGCCTGGGTACGTGGATTTCAGGGGTGCGCGAGAAATTCTACACGCGATTGGCCTGGGTACGTGGATTTCAGGGGTGCGCGAGAAATTCTACACGCGATTGGCCTGGGTACGTGGATTTCAGGGGTGCGCGAGAAATTCTACATGCGATTGGGCTGGGTACGTGGATTTCAGGGGTGCGCGAGAAATTCTACACGCAATTGGCCTGGGTACGTGGATTTCAGGGGTGCGCGAGAAATTCTACACGCGATTGGGCTGGGTACGTGGATTTCAGGGGTGCGCGAGAAATTCTACACGCGATTGGCCTGGGTACGTGGATTTCAGGGGTGCGCGAGAAAATCCTACACGTGATTGGGCTGGGTACGTGGATTTCAGGGGTGCGCGAGAAATTCTACACGCGATTGGCCTGGGTACGTGGATTTCAGGGGTGCGCGAGAAAATCTACACGCGATTGGCCTGGGTACGTGGATTTCAGGGGTGCGCGAGAATTTCTACACGCGATTGGCCTGGGTACGTGGATTTCAGGGGTGCGCGAGAAATCCTACACGCGATTGGGCCTGTGCGAGTGGGGCAGTGTATTACGTAGGTGTGCGGGAAGTTGAAGAGGTGAATTGCCAGTGTGGGTCCTCCCAGGTCTCCCCTCTACCCCCTCCACGACCTCTGCAGGCAGCCCACACCACAGGGGACTACCCTGCACCCCTGGTCATGTCCCGCAGGCAGCCCATCCACCATGGGCATGCCCCCCAGCCAAGCCACATGTCCCCTTGCACCCCCACCCCCCAGCACCGTGGGGCACCTGCCAGCAGGCCCCCAACCATGTCTCCCACCACCCCCACCCCTCCAGTCACCAGGGGCAGCCTCCACCAGGCCCCCAACCATGTCTGCCACCACCCCCACCCCTCCAGTCACCAGGGGCAGCCTCCACCAGGCCCCCAACCATGTCCCACTCATGTCCCCTTGCACCCCCACCCCCCAGCAGGCCCCCACTCATGTCCCCTTGCACCCCCACCCCCCAGCACTGTGGGGCACCTGCCACCAGGCCCCCAACCATGTCCCACTCATGTCCCCTTGCACCCCCACCCCCCAGCACTGTGGGGCACCTGCCAGCAGGCCCCCAACCATGTCCCCTTGCACCCCCACCCCCCAGCAGGCCCCCACTCATGTCCCCCTGCACCCCCACCCCCCAGCACTGTGGGGCACCTGCCAGCAGGCCCCCAACCATGTCCCACTCATGTCCCCTTGCACCCCCACCCCCCAGCAGTGCAGGGGCAGCCTCCACCAGGCCCCCACCCATGTCTCCCACCACCCCCACCCCTCCAGTCACCAGGGGCAGCCTCCACCAGGCCCCCACCCATGTCTCCCACCACCCCCACCCCTCCAGTCACCAGGGGCAGCCTCCACCAGGCCCCCAACCATGTCTCCCACCACCCCCACCCCTCCAGTCACCAGGGGCAGCCTCCACCAGGCCCCCAACCATGTCCCACTCATGTCCCCTTGCACCCCCACCCCCCAGCAGGCCCCCACTCATGTCCCCTTGCACCCCCACCCCCCAGCACTGTGGGGCACCTGCCACCAGGCCCCCAACCATGTCCCACTCATGTCCCCTTGCACCCCCACCCCCCAGCACTGTGGGGCACCTGCCAGCAGGCCCCCAACCATGTCCCCTTGCACCCCCACCCCCCAGCAGGCCCCCACTCATGTCCCCTTGCACCCCCACCCCCCAGCACTGTGGGGCACCTGCCACCAGGCCCCCAACCATGTCCCACTCATGTCCCCTTGCACCCCCACCCCCCAGCAGGCCCCCACTCATGTCCCCCTGCACCCCCACCCCCCAGCACTGTGGGGCACCTGCCAGCAGGCCCCCAACCATGTCCCCTTGCACCCCCACCCCCCAGCAGGCCCCCACTCATGTCCCCCTGCACCCCCACCCCCCAGCACTGTGGGGCACCTGCCACCAGGCCCCCAACCATGTCCCACTCATGTCCCCTTGCACCCCCACCCCCCAGCAGGCCCCCACTCATGTCCCCCTGCACCCCCACCCCCCAGCACTGTGGGGCACCTGCCTGCAGGCCCCCAACCATGTCCCCTTGCACCCCCACCCCCCAGCAGGCCCCCACTCATGTCCCCCTGCACCCCCACCCCCCAGCACTGTGGGGCACCTGCCAGCAGGCCCCCAACCATGTCCCACTCATGTCCCCTTGCACCCCCACCCCCCAGCAGTGCAGGGGCAGCCTCCACCAGGCCCCCACCCATGTCTCCCACCACCCCCACCCCTCCAGTCACCAGGGGCAGCCTCCACCAGGCCCCCACCCATGTCTCCCACCACCCCCACCCCTCCAGTCACCAGGGGCAGCCTCCACCAGGCCCCCAACCATGTCTCACACCACCCCCACCCCTCCAGTCACCAGGGGCAGCCTCCACCAGGCCCCCAACCATGTCTCCCACCACCCCCACCCCTCCAGTCACCAGGGTCAGCCTCCACCAGGCCCCCAACCATGTCCCACTCATGTCCCCTTGCACCCCCACCCCCCAGCAGGCCCCCACTCATGTCCCCTTGCACCCCCACCCCCCAGCACTGTGGGGCACCTGCCACCAGGCCCCCAACCATGTCCCACTCATGTCCCCTTGCACCCCCACCCCCCAGCACTGTGGGGCACCTGCCAGCAGGCCCCCAACCATGTCCCCTTGCACCCCCACCCCCCAGCAGGCCCCCACTCATGTCCCCTTGCACCCCCACCCCCCAGCACTGTGGGGCACCTGCCACCAGGCCCCCAACCATGTCCCACTCATGTCCCCTTGCACCCCCACCCCCCAGCAGGCCCCCACTCATGTCCCCCTGCACCCCCACCCCCCAGCACTGTGGGGCACCTGCCAGCAGGCCCCCAACCATGTCCCCTTGCACCCCCACCCCCCAGCAGGCCCCCACTCATGTCCCCCTGCACCCCCACCCCCCAGCACTGTGGGGCACCTGCCACCAGGCCCCCAACCATGTCCCACTCATGTCCCCTTGCACCCCCACCCCCCAGCAGGCCCCCACTCATGTCCCCCTGCACCCCCACCCCCCAGCACTGTGGGGCACCTGCCTGCAGGCCCCCAACCATGTCCCCTTGCACCCCCACCCCCCAGCAGGCCCCCACTCATGTCCCCCTGCACCCCCACCCCCCAGCACTGTGGGGCACCTGCCAGCAGGCCCCCAACCATGTCCCACTCATGTCCCCTTGCACCCCCACCCCCCAGCAGTGCAGGGGCAGCCTCCACCAGGCCCCCACCCATGTCTCCCACCACCCCCACCCCTCCAGTCACCAGGGGCAGCCTCCACCAGGCCCCCACCCATGTCTCCCACCACCCCCACCCCTCCAGTCACCAGGGGCAGCCTCCACCAGGCCCCCAACCATGTCTCACACCACCCCCACCCCTCCAGTCACCAGGGGCAGCCTCCACCAGGCCCCCAACCATGTCTCCCACCACCCCCACCCCTCCAGTCACCAGGGTCAGCCTCCACCAGGCCCCCAACCATGTCCCACTCATGTCCCCTTGCACCCCCACCCCCCAGCAGGCCCCCACTCATGTCCCCTTGCACCCCCACCCCCCAGCACTGTGGGGCACCTGCCACCAGGCCCCCAACCATGTCCCACTCATGTCCCCTTGCACCCCCACCCCCCAGCACTGTGGGGCACCTGCCAGCAGGCCCCCAACCATGTCCCCTTGCACCCCCACCCCCCAGCAGGCCCCCACTCATGTCCCCTTGCACCCCCACCCCCCAGCACTGTGGGGCACCTGCCACCAGGCCCCCAACCATGTCCCACTCATGTCCCCTTGCACCCCCACCCCCCAGCAGGCCCCCACTCATGTCCCCCTGCACCCCCACCCCCCAGCACTGTGGGGCACCTGCCAGCAGGCCCCCAACCATGTCCCCTTGCACCCCCACCCCCCAGCAGGCCCCCACTCATGTCCCCCTGCACCCCCACCCCCCAGCACTGTGGGGCACCTGCCACCAGGCCCCCAACCATGTCCCACTCATGTCCCCTTGCACCCCCACCCCCCAGCAGGCCCCCACTCATGTCCCCCTGCACCCCCACCCCCCAGCACTGTGGGGCACCTGCCAGCAGGCCCCCAACCATGTCCCCTTGCACCCCCACCCCCCAGCAGGCCCCCACTCATGTCCCCCTGCACCCCCACCCCCCAGCACTGTGGGGCACCTGCCAGCAGGCCCCCAACCATGTCCCACTCATGTCCCCTTGCACCCCCACCCCCCAGCAGTGCAGGGGCAGCCTCCACCAGGCCCCCACCCATGTCTCCCACCACCCCCACCCCTCCAGTCACCAGGGGCAGCCTCCACCAGGCCCCCACCCATGTCTCCCACCACCCCCACCCCTCCAGTCACCAGGGGCAGCCTCCACCAGGCCCCCAACCATGTCTCCCACCACCCCCACCCCTCCAGTCACCAGGGGCAGCCTCCACCAGGCCCCCAACCATGTCCCACTCATGTCCCCTTGCACCCCCACCCCCCAGCAGTGCAGGGGAAGCCTCCACCAGGCCCCCACCCATGTCCAACTCATGTTCCCCACCCAACATGTCATCACAATCCAGAACCCTGGTCTCTATGGTCAGCCCCCAAATGCAAAACACCCACCCGAGTATTGCATCCACCCACTCATAATTTGCAATCACATCACAGAACACCAATTGGAAGTTCCGAAACAAACACATGTCCCTCACATACACCCAATGGGTGTCAGTGAATCTCAAAACACATAACATGAAATGCATGAAAACAATGAGATACCACACATTGAAGTTCAACAAAAAAATAATGTATTAAAGGAAACATGAATAGAATCAAAAATGAAGAAACAGAAATGTGAATGTAAAAAAATGAAAAGAAGCATGTCCGTTCAAAATAAAAAAAATAAAAATATATTGAAATCCAAAGTAATGTTGTACAAAGTCAATGTCCACAAAACAAAATCCAATGGGAAATAAAAATAAAAGCCATTGATCCATGGAGAATGTTAAAAAAGAAAGTATGTACAAGTCTACAACTATGTACAATGCAAGAAGCCAGGGTCCATTATCCCAACAAAATAAAGGAAACCTATCTAACTACACTAACTAATAAAAAAAATATATACAAAAATGTGGCCAATGTCCAAAAGGTCCAAATGAAACAAAAACAAAAATGAAACCTAACACTACCAACATAACTATGTACAAGGGCAGCGGGCTAGTTCCACGGCTCACTTCTGGATGTGCCGGGCCAGGGCATCATCGAACTCCTCCTCAATGTCCCGGAGGCGGTCCTCCTCCATGGCCCCGAGGGTCCGCAGGGCCGTCGACGTGTCCACCTCCAAACCCCTGCGGATTGCCTCGAGGCACTCGGCCCGCCTCAGGGCCCTCTGCATGGAGTTCTCCGCCCTGACCATTGAGAGCCGTGCCTCTTCCGCCCGCTGCCGCTCCGCATCTATGGCGTGGCCCAACCGCTGCCACACGGAAGACACTTTTTGTCCTGGGTCCTCCTGCCCTCTGGCCGATGCCTGCCCCTCCGATGTCGAAGGCCCCGAGCCTTCATGGCTCCCACCATGGTGCTGCTGCTGCTGTGCCTCTGCCCCTGCACTGCCTCCTGCTGCCTGCACATCCTCCGCCGGCTGGGGTGCAGTCGTTGACGTGGCCACCCCTGCTGGACGTCCGACTCCCGACTGTGGCAGGGATGCCTTCTCCACCAGCCTGGCCGCACCGTCAGAGGCAGCTCCACAGGGCACCCAGGTGACTGATGGGTGGGAAGATGGCACAGAGGACGACTGGCGCGTAGGGGGTCCAGCTGAGGAGGGGGTCGTGGCAAGCCCCATCAGACGGAGGAATCCGGCCTCGGTGACCTGTCCCAGCAGGCTGACGTGGTCAACGAGCCATTCGAGATGACGTGCAGTCTCTTCATGAAAAGACTGCAGGTCACCTCGCATGGCCCGTTGACGCAACGCCACACCAGCCAGGACAGGCTCAACCCGGGCCTGGATAGCCACGTCCGCAGGCAGAGGAAGGCCAGTTGACGTCAGCTCATCCCCTGCCTGAAAACTGGTCTGGACATAGGCATCCCTGCTGGTGCAAGATGATGCAGGGACAGGATCAGGGACAGGATTGCACACAGGCACCTCCGCGGCGGCCTGTGCTGCCTCCTGTCCCTGGTCCTGCACTGCACCACTAGCACCAGTGGGATCCCCACCCCCAGACCCCGTCTCTGGTGCTTGCACGGCCTCCTCCTCCACCAAACCCCCCACCAACCTGATGACTCTGTGCCATCTTCCCCCGTTGGGCCCTGTGGGGTCCCAGCTGCCCCTTCTGCTGCCGAGGAGTCCAACTGCAACCTCCGCCTCTTGGACCTCCCCCCGGCAGCTGCGGCCTGGGACGCGGCACCGGACTCCTCACTCCCCGACGAGATGACAACATGGGAGGGGAGCCGGGCCTTGCGTCTCCGGCTGGCGGTGGGATCCCCGCTGCTGTGCTCCACAGCACCTTCTCCGCCCTCTTCATCAGTTGACGCTGCAGACAGGGAGAAACAAAACACACGCATCAGGGCAATGTACAATGGACACATACACACATGACAGTTGTACATGAGTGGCATTGGCAAACCTCAGACATGTCATCACGATCCCCAACACACATGTCATTACAACTCGCACACACGAGCCATACCACAGCCATATCGCAACTGCCAACACCATCCATACACATACAACAGCATGAGCAGCCAAAGGTGAGCCAGACATCACATGCAACACAGGAAGTGCACCACACATGTACACACACCACCACACTTGCATGCATGTGTACACCTCTGCCAAGTGTCGCAGTGTTCAGACGGGCATCCATGTCACATCTGCCCATCAGGCTTCCACATACCGCTGTCACATGCATCCATGTTGCATCACTGTTGCACCCTTGTCAAATACACACACATGCACATGTACACAGCGCTGATACATGCAGCTGAAAACAACATACATGCGTGACATCACGGACATGTCTACTCACATACACATTCATACAAACTTGTGTGCCCACACAACTGCATTTGGCATGCAAGCCCACACACACAGGCACCATCCATGTCTCACACATTACAGCCCTCGCATGTGTCAGCCCCACGGACCTGTACACCCGCACCCATACTCGACCCCATACAAACAGATGTGCAACCTGCACACTACTGAACAATCACCACACGCACTGCTCACAATCAGGATGCATGTACACTCACCGCTCGACTCCAGACGGGTCTGCCTCTCAAGGACCTGGACGTGGAGCGCTGGGGATATGTGTTCCAGGACCCCCATCTGTTCTTCCGACAAGTGGCCCCGGCGCCCCTTGGCATCCGCTGCCTTCAAGAGGCGCCGGGCCTTGTTCAGGGTCCTGGACCTGAAGTCCTCCCAGCGCTTCTTGACATGTTGGAAGTCGCGGACTGCCACCCCCTCCGCGTTGATGGCAGTCACGATGTCAGTCCAGATCCGAGTCCGTCCTTCCTTGTCGGCGCGGGAACTTCCGAAGAGGGCATCATACTGCCCCAGGACTTGCTCCACCAGGACACCAACTTCGGTGGCACTGAAGCTGGTGCCCCTCTGCCTCTCTGGCCGGGGGTTGTCAGTGGTCACAGATGGAGTTTGCCCCGACATGACAACCCCAGAGGCAGGAGTGGGTGGGCAACTGGGTCCTGGGGCTGGGCTGTGGAGCGATGGAATCCCAGTCGGGAGTCTTTGGTTCCAGCAGGGGTGGTCACACCAACAGCACCCCTGGCTGATGTGCAGGCAGCAAATGGCAGGGCACGTGGGCAGCAGGCAGTCAGGCAGCAGCAGATGGCAGGTGGGAGCGTGCTCGGGGCTCTGGGGGGCAGTAGTTCGGCCTTCTGGGCAGGAGCGTGGTCTTCCGTGTGCTTACGCGTGGCCAGCTTGATACGGAGTGATTTGGCACGTGAAAATTCTGCACGTCAGCGTGTAATTCGAGGAAAGGCCCTTAGCGCGTAAGCGCGTCTGCACGCATACGCATTTTCATTGGACCAAAGGCCCTCAGCGCGTGAGCGCGTCTGTGACGTGACGTGCGAGGGAGTATCCCTCATTGCACGTGATGACAGAACACACGTGGATTTCAGCCAATCGCGTGTGAAAGTTCACGGCACCCATGAACACACGTACCCAGGCCAATGGCGTCACGTACCCAGGCCAATGGTGTGTGGAACTACCCGCGCACCCTGAAACACACGTACCCAGGCCAATGGCGTGTGGAACTACCCGCGCACCCCGAAACACAGGTACCCAGGCCAATGGCGTGTGGAACTACCCGCGCACCCCGAAACACACGTACCCAGGCCAATGGCGTGTGGAACTACCCGCGCACCCCGAAACACACGTACCCAGGCCAATCGCGTGTACACTCGCTCCCCTCCGATCACACGCGATGACACCCGAATACGGGAAACCAACGAGTCCGCCCACACGGAGGCGTCCCGCGCCCGCGCACAGCATACAAGTGCGCGCAAACAACAAACGCGTATATACAGCGACGATGAATGCCCCATTTGTTGCTGCACTGATTGTGGGACACCGCAGGAGGAGGAGAATAGCCAGGGCACGCATTTTTGCACCACGGACAAGCCTTTTTGGGATGCCTGACGACCAGGTCTACGGCAGGTATAGGTTTCCACCCCATATCATCCTAGACCTGGTCAGGGAGTGGGAAGATGACCTCACATCCCCCACCCTTTGCTCCCAAGCATTGAGCCCCTTGGAGAAGCTGCTCAATGTCTTGCATTTTTTGGCCACTGGGTCGTTTCAGCGGACCACTGCCATAGTGGGGGGGGTCTCACAGGCCACGCAGTCACGCTGCCTACACCAGGTACTGGCAATCATGACAGCGCGCCCCTCAGTCCGCAGGCACATATACATGCCCAGAACACCCGCAGAAAGGCAGGCCGTTGTCCTGGATTTTTTCAGGGTGGCACACTTCCCCAAAGTGCTCGGTGCCATAGATTGCACCCATGTGGCCCTACGTCCACCTAGGGCCACTGAGCACATCTACCGAAACCGCAAGCACTGGCATTCCATCAATGTACAGGTGGTATGCGATGCAAAGGGAATCATCACCTCTGTCTATGCAAACTACCCTGGCTCCACCCATGACAGTTTCATATACAGAATGTCCGCCCTGAGCCGGGCCCTGGAAGCTGGGCAGCATGGCGACACATGGCTCCTAGGTCAGTACAAATGCCCTTGCACATGCATGCAAGTCACACACAGACAAATATCCCAACCCTAATAATCTCAATTATTATCACCTCCCCAGGGGACAGTGCCTACCCTCTGAGCAACCACATGATGACGCCAATCCGGAACCCCACCACACCACCCCAGGTAAGATACAACGCCGCCCATATTGCAACCAGGGGCATAGTGGAGCGCACATTCGGAGTGCTCAAGTCACGTTTCCGCTCCCTTGACCGCTCTGGTGGGCAACTACTCTATGCACCACCAGTAGTGTGCAGGATCATTGTGGCAGCATGTGTCCTGCACAATGTTGCAACACGGCAGGGCGTCCCGGTGGACATGGTGGTGCCCCCACATCCCCAACCACAGGCACAGGCGCTGCCCATGGGAGGGGACAGGGCACGTGGCGAGGAAGCCCGGACCCAGCTTGTGGCCACATTTTTCACCTAAACTCCCACCCCTGCGGAGTGCACACAGGCCTGGCACATACCAGGTGACAATCGATGATGACAAAGTGACAGTCAACTGTCACAACCCTACCACCGTGAGATAGTTGCCATGGAAGTGCCACATCGTCTGCATCCCTAGCTACTTAAACACAAGCTATCCTGTGCAACCAAAATGCACACATATGACATGTGACATGACATGGGCCATACACAAGTATTCCAAGGCCCAATGAGGCAGGGGGGGGGAACAAGGGAACACAGAGAACGGTACTACTAGGCCAGGTGTCATTGAGATTGTGCAAGTGCAGGGGTAGGGGGAAGGGAAAAGTGCAAGGGGAAGGGTGGGGGGGAGTCCAGTACAGGGGAAGTAGGCCAAAAGAATAATACATAGGTCGCCTGGTGGCAACTGCAAAGATAAGTGCAGACAAGTGCTGGGAAGGGAGGGCTGTAGGGATAGAGAGACAGTACTGCAGTGCAGGGGTTGCCAGGGTGGCAGTGCAAGTGGACAGTGGCTGGGCCAGGGACCGAGGTTGGTGAGAGTGTCCCAGTAGCAGCTCCTGTGCAGTTCCAGTGAAGAATTCTGCAAGGGAGAGGCAGAGAGTAAGCAGAAGCAAAGAGGAAGGTCTTGAGGTGCTTCCAGAACTGGAGATGGTTCCCCTCAAGTTCAAGTCAGCCAGGAAGTCTGTTCCAGGGGGAGGGCCCTGCTGCGGAGAGAAACATACCCCCAGCTAGTTGCTCTGAGAAGCGGATGACCTGGACATGCAAGGTGTGCATCACACACACCTGCAAAACAGGCCATGGCCATCACTGTCATGTCACTCAAACCCTCCCAAACATCAACATGACATGGCAAGCAATACCCATACACTGACGCAGTAACAATAAGGTACACATTGCCATGTCCTAAATGTACAGTGGCATCGGACAATGATGCCTGACCCGGAATCAGATGAAATGACAGACCAACAAAATGTCCCACCCAAAATAAGTCGTTTCCAAATGCATTGCAACAGTCGTAGACGTAACATCACAATGAATGCCTGTCTATATGCACATTATGCATTGCAAAATCAACACTGCAGCTCATGTGTGCAGTGTCCCACTCCTGCATCACACTGCTCAGCGCACAGCACAGTGAACAGCCATTGCGTGTGATGCACACCCTGAGCATCACATCTAAGTGACAGACTACATCAAACATCAAATTTTTGGCATGTAGTGGAACCATAATCGGTCACAGAACATGTGCTGCCGGGACACAGTGGGCACCAGAAGGCAAACAGTGTACACGTGGATATGCAAGGGTGGGAGTACATGGAGTGCATCCGAGTGCAAGTGTGTGGTTCTGCAGGGACATGCACTCCACATATGCATGTGCACTCAAGTGACCATCAGTGTTCCCTACACATCACATGTGAACATCCACCATGTGTACACCCCAGCATGTCAAACCACAACTATCCCCTCGCACCTGAAAGGAAAACACAACACATGAACAGGCATTGATCAGCAGAACACAACATGTACATAGGACAACAACATTACAATGTCAGAGTTCCCATCACACTGCAGGGCAATGCAACTATCAACAACAACCCCCCCCTCCCGCGCAAATGACAATGACCCGCTGAACAACTGCACCTGGGTCATGGAGCCTCCAACCCTCATTTCCACCTGGCCACAGGATCACCTTTACCCTTCGTGTCCATCTCCCACCTTGTGTGTAAAAAGATGCCTGAACCCTCAGAATCCACACTCATTTACAAAATCACAAAATCCAAGGCATGAAAACGAACCCAAACACCCTCCAGTAGATGACTTGACGTAGCAGTACCTCACAAACGCCAAGTACTACCAAAATGATGCAACAACCAAGGTAGCACAGCAGAACAATGTCACGACAGGATGTGAGACATGTGTGGTACATGACATAGGATGATGCACAATGAATGGATGTGTACTGTCACAGGTCCCCTGTACAGGCGCGGGAGTCTCATGAAACAACCACCCACACCATGTCCCGGGTGCCTGCAAGGTCAAACTCACACAGGCCCCTGAGATCATGGTGGGGAATGAGGTTCAGGGATATGCAGTCGGGACAGGTGTAGACACACTGGATGACTGGAATGAGTGGCAGGTGAGGGGAGGAGGAATGACACATGAAACTAGGGAATGCACAAAAATGTACAACCTGCATGAACACATACACAATCCAAACAAACTTGGACATCATTGTCATGACATTCTGTAGTCCAGGCTCAGGAGTGGTACGAACCAACCACCCCCTCTAGGGTTTTGGCGCCTGCAAGTTCGGGGCTTACACAGGCATCCGCAACCCCAGTGGGGAAAGAGGGTCAGGGAACGTTGCTTGGATAGGCACGGGAAGCAGGAACACCGGGTAGAGGGTACAGGTTTCATAATTGCATAGGATCACGGGTGATTAGGGAAAAAAACATACCAAATAGGACCACACATACATCCGTGCATCAGTACACTCCCCAGCAAGCCTATGCAGGGCAGTTTGTAAGGAAAACAACAAGACACTTAGCTCTGGTTTTGAGTGCTGGCCTCCTGCCTGCGCACTCTCAGGGCCGGTTACAGGAGCACTCCAATGCTGCAAAGAGAGACACAGTCAACAACCTGTATGTGCCAATTACACGAAAACACAACACAAAACATGCCCCATAGCAACAAACTACTCTACAAACAGACAATCAGTGCTCGATGCTTCGTACCCATATATAACATCACCCCTGTGACGGGTCATACACAGTCAATGCAGTGAGTCAGGCGCTGGTGGGTGCGTGGCAAATGGAACACCAATGTGTCACAATTCACACAACATGCAATGTTCCCTGGGTAAGCAGACAGACCCATATGGCAAGCCATGACTACAGAGCAAGTTGCGTACCACCATGACCAAAACAAAGTTGGCAGTGCATTTATCATGAAGTACGTGGAATAGACATGCACTGCACCCAAGTATGTCCCTTGCTGTATGTCCCTGTGAGCTGCCCCTTTCCATGTCTCTGAAGGCTACATGGTTGATACAAGTGCCTCAATGAACCTTGGTGTACCGCAGGGTATGTGCCACTGCCCCTGCATGTGTCCCAGACAACCCTACTATCAACAGCCATCAGTCCACAAACACATCTGAGCTGCATTGTGTGCTTCAACACCAATATTCGTCTAAGCTCACCCTCAGTGCTGTGACTAAGCCTGCATGTGCAACTCGCCTGGTGCAAGCTTTGCTGTGTCGTGGCCCCCCTGTGATGCTCACCTTGCCTGGAGTTCCTTGGAACATGTCAGCAGTTCTAGGATGTGGGTCTGCAATCACTGTGGCTCTGCTCGTGCACACATGTGCATGTGGGCACCAACAAACGGGTCAGGAATTCCGTCGTCCAATGGGCCATGTCTGCTGCCAAAGGTGCTCTGGTGCCTCATCCCCCTGCAGAAAGTGCATGGAACAAATGATTAATGCATGAAAGTGATCTGTGTGTGTCTCATCAGGCATCTCATTACTTGACCATGTCAGAGAGTCACATCACAAATCACACCATCAGTCCGTCTTTGACTTCCAAAGTGTGGAACACTATCTACAGCATGAATTGCAACAGGCACGTGTACAGGAAAGAAATGAGACATAATACACAATGCATAGCAATCAATGTCCACATTAATCATGACACACCCCATCTAGCAAAAGCTGAACAGTGGACAATTACACCTAAATCATCCCCACTAGGGGTGTCAACACAAGTCACAAAGCACCAGACATGCCACAGATATGACAGTCCAAAGCCCTTGTGTAAAATTCTGTAACACCGAACCATCCTTGCGAGCCCATGGATAAGGGAGGCAGGAGTGGCATATGTGAGTCAAGGAACCCAAGCAGCAAACACATACACAAGACAACCATGAAGGGCCCAGCTGGAACAGACAGTGGATGCCTTGAAAAACCACAAGGCACCGCACTGTCACATGAAAGCACAATAGACTACAAATTTTAAACTAACTCAACTATTAACTAATTACACTAACTATGGAAAACCTACATTACCTATTTAAACTAACTATCAAACAGAAACTTAACTAACTAAACTAAACGAAAAATCAAAAATGGCCACATACGACCCGGGGGGGGAGGGGAGGCACCCAGGAGGGGGGAGGTACAGGGTGCTGCTCAACATCCACATGCGATGATGCTGAGCCAAAAAAAAATACCTCCATGGGCTCAACGCCTGCACAGCACGACCTATGTGGGAGATAGATGGTCGTCCGAGTCTGGCTCATCCTGTAAAGGAGGACGTGGCACAGTAGCCTGGCCACGCCTAGCCGCAGCTTGCCCCTCGTCGGCAGCAAGTCTGCCGGACAGGTGAGCCTGGTTCTGTGTGGCGATGTTACATAGGTCTGCATGCAGAACCTCACGTGATACACGTGCTTCCTCTTGCAAGGTAGCACGTGTAACACGGAGTTCCTCCTGCAAGGCCTGGCTGGACAACCGCTGCACCTCCCGGCAAGCCTGTAGCTCAGCCGAGATGGTGCGCTCAAGCTGTGCAAACCTCTCCTCTGCCTGCTGCCTCTGGGACATCATAAGGACACCCAGAGTGGATCTGAGGGAGGCATACTCCTCCCTCAGGGCATCCATGTGCGCCTCTGCGTGAGCAGCAATTGCTTGACGCAGAGACGACATTTCAGCCTGGCGTGCCCTGTCTGAGGCCGCCATGCCCAGCCTGAGCGAGCGGGCCGTGGACCGTGCCGCCTGCTGCTGGAGAAGCACCTGCCTAGCAGGGGGGAGCACAGATCGGGCCACACGCTCCATGCTCTCAGCGATGTTCTCCATTGCTGCCCCCTGCCGTTCGGTATTGGCAGTCATGTCTTGCTCCCACTCAGTATACAGCGGTTGCGCGCGGCGACCGCGTTGCCGGGCTTGACCCCTGCGGGACCCAAGGACCGGAGGTCCTCGCTGTGTTGGCACCGCCTGCGGCTGCACGACTACATGCCCCCGTCGACGTGATGTCCCAGGCACATCAGTGACTGGTGTGGAGGGTGACCCTGCGTCCCGATCCACCACGGGCGGAGGAACCAAGACTGTCTGATCCCTCAGTGCAGGTGTCGCAGACAGAGGAGTGTCCACATCAGAATCACTCACCCCTGACACATGGACTTGATGGTCATCCAACTCAACATGGACGTCAGAGTCGTCATCAAGGCTGGACTCATAGGCAGCCAGAGACAGGATGGACTGCAGCACTTGGGGGGTTTCGTGGCCTACCACCCCACGACCCCCACTAGTGCCGGGTTGATGTGGTCTTACCAACCCTGTGTCTGGCGTGACAACACCATCCTCTGCATCCATTGCGTCATCACCTGAAAAATAGAGAGGAAAAGGTAACTACACATGTCAGAAGCACACAACACACACACACACCGACAGCAAAGGCATCCGGCAGACATGTGACACACAACATATGACCTGGCATGCATGCTGGGTCTACTTAGAATAGCCACTGTGATCAGACCTGTTGAAAGGTGGCAGTTTGCATGGAAGTGGGTCTATGCAGTGCTGAAAATGTGTACGCCACTCACTACCTACATGTACAAGCACTCCATGGTGTGTGCCAGGAAATGTGAAGGCAGTGCAATGTCAAATTCAGACATCACGTGCATTGTGTATTCAATGTGTACCATGTCTAGCAGCCAAGCACCCCTCCACCCCAGTACCAAAGCAGGGATGCCTAGCATGGTATCAAAAGGCTGCCCATACACCTGTGTATTGACAAGCAGTGTTGACTGGCATCAACAGCTTAATGTGAATCAAGTTACAACACTGCTAATGATGCTGGGACAGTGGGCAGGACACATGATGGAAGATCCGGAGGCCAGCCACGTGTGAAGAAGACACGACAAGAGTTGGACAGAGTCATTGGCCATTGAACAGGCTGAGGCCTGTGAGCCACACAGATTGTCATTGCCTAAACATGTGTGCAACGCAGGACTGAGCCACAGTTGACATGGGGAGGCCGATAATATGGCAGGCAATGTATGTAACCAAGGACTCATATTACAGTGCTCATCCAGTCAAGGACACATAGGGGCATGCGTGCAATGCACATGGAGCATGAATGGGCACTCATGTCCCAGCGGGACATCCTACCCATGCACAGTACAAGTGGGATACCCTGCATCGAGTACTAATGCTGTACCACACGGCATATGTCTGGCAGTTTCTAAGCTGGAAGTTAGCATCTACACAGGACACATGAACAAGAAACTACACATTGGCAAGAATGTAGCAGACCAGTGCAAAGGTGGAACTGGGGTGCAGAGTGGCGGAGGAGGGGCAAGGGAGCATGCCCACATGGAGTCCCGCATGCAGGCAGAGGAGACATGCATGACGGTAGCATTGCATTACTTACACCTCAGAACCATGTACACGTCACATGTAGCAGCAATCATGCACAACACATCCCACAAGTGAAACACACACGTCCTCAACAACTACGCTTCAACACTCACTGGACTGGGCATCAAAGTCCAGCATCTCTCCCACACCTTCAACCAATTCTGGTGGTATGAACTCCGCAACGAGAGCCTCATGCGGAGTGAGTTCTTCCTCCTCTGGTGCAGGCCCACCGCCAGTCACCAGAGTCAAGTTGTAATTTGAGGCACGCTTAGCCTTAGTGCTGCGCTTGATGTCATTCCAGCGCTTTTTGCACTCCTGCGCTGTGCGCACCTCATGGCCGAATGAACTGACATGTTCCGCAACATGCTTCCAGTGGGTGTCACGTTGGGCAGCCGTAGTCTGACTATTGGCACCCACTAGCATGTCACGGCTGTGTCCCCGCACGTAGTCCACGAGGAAGTCCAGTTCCTGCTTACAGAAAGGCTTCTTCCTCGACGTGCAGGAGGTCGTGGCTGTGTGTGGGGTCCCAGCCTGTGCTGCAGGTGCAACCTTCCTCCTCTTGGACTGTGGCGCAGACCCTGGCTGGCTAATGCCGCCCTGACCAGTATGGCCAGTGGGTTCGGTGGATTGAGCCGAGGGAGTGGCAGGTGGAGGGATGACCAAAGGCCTGACTTGTGTCAGTGGCAGCTGGGTGCCCACTAATGGACCCTGCGCAGCAACATCAGCTGTGGCAGGGTCATTGACCGCAACGGTCCTGGTTGGCAGACTCACAACCGGGGTGCTGTTGGGTGCATCTGCCCCTGCACTTGCCAACACCCGGCTGTTCGGGGCAGCAGATGACATGACTGCCCCAGGGACACGTGTCTTGGTCTGAGCAGCCCGGCGTGCCCCTATGGTTTCCCCCCTGGCCTGTTGGAGATCTACCAAGGGCTCTTCAAGTGCCAACGCAGCCTGTGCTGGCAGACCCTGAGCCTGGGTGGCGGTGTCCACAGCTGCACCTGCAGCTACCGCTACCCTTGGGCCCGTGGCAGTCGATGGAACGGACTGCTGGGTCATACGGGTGCCAGTGCCAGATGCAGGAGCTGCATCCCCCGGAACCACAGGGGGTGGTGGCATGGCTGCACCGACACATGGCACAACATTGTGCTCAAGTGGCGCACCCCTGCCTCTTCCCCCTCTGTGGCTGCCCTGGACACCCTGGAGTCCCCCTACTCCCTGGTCACCACGGCCACGTCCCCGACCACGCCCGCCACGAGGAGTACGCCCAGCTGAGGCGCCCCTCACCTTTGGTGGCCTCCCAACCATGGCACAGATGTAATAGTGCTGGCACAGATGGAGTGGTGCCAATGGGAGGTGTACACCACAATTGTCCTGGGCAATTGGGATGAAGGGGGTGGGAAGCAAGATGTTAACAGCCCCCCTGCACCTGCAAGGCTGTATGTGACCCCGGTGATGTGGTGACGGGTCACGCAACGCTCAGGCACCCCAAAACTGCAGTAAAACCGTGCACGCAACCCTGCAGCCTACGTGCGTGGATTTGACCTCCCGCAGTACGCGGTGGCACCCAGTAACACGAATAACGCGTACGCGTGGGACACGCAGGCTACGATGACATCGAAAATGGGTGCAATACACAGGGGCACCCGCAGTGGGAAAAGGAGCGTTTGCGACTCACCGTCTGACTAGCGCGATGCAGAAAAACACGCGTAGCCAATACCCCCGCCAAAAGAAGAGATACGTCCTTGAGAGCTGTGAAGTAGATGGCGCGCGAAACAACTGGAAGCAGCAACACATGTCGGTCTCCACGGAAGGCACGTACAGCGAACTGCTGGGCCCGCTCACCTTTAACCCGTGCTGAGGGAAACGCACGCGCGCGTCACGTCACATGCGGACGTGCAGTTTTTCATGCGCGATTACGCGCATTACACGCGGACGTGCAGTTTTTCACGCGCGATTACGCGCATTACACGCGGACGTGCAGTTTTCCACACGCGATTAGCCTGGGTACGTGTGTTCCGGGGTGGCGTGAACTTTCACACGCGATTGATTGTAATCCACGTGTGTTCTGTCATCACGTGCAATGAGGGATACACCCTCGCACGACACATCACAGACGCGCTCACGCGCTGAGGGCCTTTGGTCCAATGAAAATGCGTATGCGTGCAGACGCGCTTACGCGCTACGGGCCTTTCCTCGAATTACACGCTGACGTGCAGATTTTTCACGTGCCAAATCACTCCGTATCAAGCTGGCCACGAATACACACGGAAGACCACGCTCCTGCCCAGTAGGCCGAATCACTGCCCCCCAGTGCCCCGAGCAGCCTCCCACGTGCCATCTGCTGCTGCCTGCCTGCTGCCACCGTGCCCTGCCATTTGGTGCCTGCACATCAGCCATCTGCAGGGGTCCAGTTGCTGTGTCGACCCCTGCTGGAACAGTAGACTCCCGACTGGGATACCATCGCTCCACAGCCCAGCCCCAGGACCCAGTTGCCCACCCACGCCTGCCTCGGGGGTCGCCATGTCGGGGCAAGCACCATCTGAGACCAGTGGCGACCCCCAGCCAGAGAGGCAGAGGGCCACCAGCTTCAGTGAGAAGGAAGTTGGTGTCCTGGTGGAGCATGTCCTGGGGCATTATGATGCCCTCTTCGGAAGACCACGCGCCAACAAGGAAGGACGGGAGAGGATCTGGGACGATGTAGTGGTTGCCATCAACGCGGAGGGGGTGGCAACCCGCGACATCAAGCACATCAAGAAGCGCTGGGAGGACTTGAGGTCCAGGACCATCAATAAGGCCCGGCGCCTCGCGGAGGGGGGCCGGGCACGCCTGAGTGACATCGAGATGAGGGTCCTGGAACGCGTAGACCCAGCGCACCACGCCCAGATCCTTCGGAGGCAGATCCATCTGGAGTTGGCCGGTAAGTGGCCAAGCATTACTGTGTGAGACAGGGCATGTTGTAGTGTGCTGGTTGTCTGATACCTGCCTGTATGTGTGACATAGGCCATGTACGTATGTGTGTGTGCAGGGACATCATGGTCAGGCATGTGAGTACAGTGATGTGTGAACCACATGGTTGGTGCATGTGTTCTATTGCAACATGGGGGGCTCTGTGCGGAATGGACACATGGAAGCATGGCAGTCTCTGTTCCTGGACATGGGTGGGGGTGAGGGATGGGTGCTGGTCCCATGTACACGTATGGTGCCCATGTGTGTGTGTCTGAACTGCGTGTCTGTGACTTGTAACTGCCATGGATGCATGACACATGTCTGTGACAATGTTCAGATTCACTGATGCAGCCTAGTCATCCTTGTATCCACTGCGTCTGTGGTGTACGAGGCCAGATGGATGGAACTACGGTGAGGTGTGTGCATGTGATGGCAAGACCCATGATGCATGTGAGTTTAAAACCAACATTGTATGAATCATGAGTCCCTTGGTCATGTATGCCAATGTCCATGGCATGCGCCATGCCTGTTACTGTATGTGTTTTGTCTGCACTGACCCATGTGTTGTGGCGGGACATGATGGAAGTGATGTATGACAGTGCCACTCATCTGCTGTTGCTTCCTGTCTAGGGGACCATTGTACAGTACCCTGATGCTTGTGTTCTATGTCTCCCTCTACACAGTGGCAAGTGAAGAAGAGGGCGGAGAAGGCGCTGTGGAGCAGAGCGGCGGGGATGCCACCACGGCTGCAGCGGAAGGGGTGGGTGAGCCCCCACAGGGGCTTGCACCGGCGGAAGACGGCGTGGAGACATCCAGGTTGGTGGTTTCCACAGAGGGGGAGGAGGCCGCTACTGAGCCACACATGGGGCCTGGTGGGGGCATCCCCGCTGGTGCAAGTGGTGCAGTCCAGGGCCAGGGGCAGGAGGCAGCACAGGTCGCCGTGGAGGTGCCTGTGCATGTCACTGTCCCTGACACTGTGACTGCACCACCATGCACCAGCAGGGATGCCCCATCCCAGGCCCGTCCGCAGGTAGGGGAGATGTCCATGTCATCTGACACTCCTCTACCTGCGGACGAGGGGACCCCTGGCCGTGTGGAGAGGGTCCTGATTGGTGTCGCGTTGCGCACGGCTGGCATTCGTGATGAGGTGCATGCTTCCCGGGAGGAGCATGCACATCATCACGAAGAGCACCGTGCGTACGTGAACCATTTGGGAGCCGCCATGGTCGGGGGTTTCCTACATGTGTGTGGCCTTCTGGCGACCCTCTCCTCCTCTGTGGAGGCTATGCGCCAGTCGTGCTCCATGCCGTCTTCCAGCCCAGATGCCACCAGGGCCCCCTGTGGACCTGCCCCGACCAACGCAGCCAGCTCGGTGGGGACCCCATCCCTGCCACAGTCGGGAGTCGAAGGTCCAGCAGGGGTGGACACACCAGCAACTGTCCCCCTGCAGATGGAGGATGTGCCGGCATCATCTGGCAGGGCACGTGCACGACGGCATCGGTGGATTCCATCAGCCTGGATGCCGTCGTGCTGGCAGAGGCAGTGGCGTCGGAGGCAGCAGCAGGCTCGACGTGGGAGGCATCATGGCTCGGGGCCATCAAGATCAGAGGGGCAGGCATCGGCCGGAGGGCAGGGGAACCCTGGGATGGCAGTGTCTTCCGTGTGGGAACAGTTGGTCCAGCGGATAGGTGCGGAGCGGCAGCGGGCGGAAGAGGAGCGGCTCACCATGGTCAGGGCAGAGTTCTCCATGCGTCGGGCGTTGAGGCGGGCTGAGTGCCTCGAGGAAGCTCGCAGGGAGTTTGAGGTGGACACGGGGTTGTCCCTGCGAGACCTCGGGGCCAAGACAGAGTCCCGCCTCCGGGACATCGACATGGAGTTCGAGGATGCCCTGGCCGGCAACATCACAGAGTGAGCCGCAGGACTTGCCCGCTGCCATTGTATATAGTTCTTTAGTTAGTTAGTGTTAGGTTTCCTTTATTTTTTAAGTTTTTTTTGGACCGCTCGGACAATGGCCACTTTTCTGTATATATTTTTATTATTAGTTAGTAGTAGTAGGTTTAATTTATGGTGTTGGGCTCATGGACCCTGGGATATTCTTGTACATAGTTTGATGTTTGGAAAACATTTGTTGGATTTATATTTGTGTTCACCATGAGGCAATGGTTTTTCCTTATTTTTCCCCCCATTATTTTGCTTTGGACTACATTATTTTTTGGATTCCTTTGTTTTTTGATTTTTTCTATTTGTTCTCGGACATGGACCATTTGTTTTGTCATCCCCATTGTTGTGTGTTTTATTTCTTTACTTCATTTTCATCTTTAATACATATATTTATTACTTACATTTGTGGTATTTTCTCATTGGTTTCATGCATGTCATGATATGGGTTTTGACATTCACTTGCACCCATTGTGTATGTGTGTGTGAGGGACATGTGTTCATTTACATACTTGCCATTGGGGTTGTATCATGTAATTGCATCTACTATGTGGGTGGATGCAATCCTTGCCTGGGTGTTTGTGCTGGGTATGCTGCCCATTACTGCCATGATTGCGTTTCGTCAGGACCTGGGGGCAGGGGGACATGAGTGGGGGCCTGCTGGGGGGTGGGGGTGCAAGGGGACATGAGTGGGACATGGTTGGGGGCCTGCTGGCAGGTGCCCCACAGTGCTGGGGGGTGGGGGTGCAGGGGGACATGAGTGGGGGCCTGCTGGGGGTGGGGGTGCAAGGGGACATGGTTGGGGGCCTGGTGGCAGGTGCCCCACAGTGCTGGGGGGTGGGGGTGCAAGGGGACATGAGTGGGGGCCTGCTGGGGGGTGGGGGTGCAAGGGGACATGAGTGGGACATGGTTGGGGGCCTGCTGGCAGGTGCCCCACAGTGCTGGGGGGTGGGGGTGCAAGGGGACATGAGTGGGGGCCTTGTGGAGGCTGCCCCTGGTGACTGGAGGGGTGGGGGTGGTGGGAGACATGGGTGGGGGCCTTGTGGAGGCTGCCCCTGGTGACTGGGTGGTGGGGGTGGTGGGAGACATGGGTGGGGGCCTGCTGGGGGGTGGGGGTGCAAGGGGACATGGTTGGGGGCCTGCTGGCAGGTGCCCCACAGTGCTGGGGGGTGGGGGCGCAGAGGGACATGAGTGGGGGCCTGGTGGAGGCTGCCCCTGGTGACTGGAGGGGTGGGGGTGGTGGGAGACATGGGTGGGGGCCTGGTGGAGGCTGCCCCTGGTGACTGGGGGGGGGCAAGGGGACATGAGTGGGACATGGTTGTGGGCCTGCTGGCAGGTGCCCCACAGTGGCCTGCTGGGGGGTGGGGGGTGCAAGGGGACATGGTTGGGGGCCTGGTGGCAGGTGCCCCACAGTGCTGGGGGGTGGGGGTGCAAGGGGACATGAGTGGGGGCCTGCTGGGGGGTGGGGGTGCAAGGGGACATGAGTGGGACATGGTTGGGGGCCTGCTGGCAGGTGCCCCACAGTGCTGGGGGGTGGGGGTGCAAGGGGACATGAGTGGGGGCCTTGTGGAGGCTGCCCCTGGTGACTGGAGGGGTGGGGGTGGTGGGAGACATGGGTGGGGGCCTTGTGGAGGCTGCCCCTGGTGACTGGAGGGGTGGGGTGGTGTGAGACATGGGTGGGGGCCTTGTGGAGGCTGCCCCTGGTGACTGGGGGGTGGGGGTGGTGTGAGACATGGGTGGGGGCCTGGTGGAGGCTGCCCCTGGTGACTGGGTGGTGGGGGTGGTGGGAGACATGGGTGGGGGCCTGCTGGGGGGTGGGGGTGCAAGGGGACATGGTTGGGGGCCTGCTGGCAGGTGCCCCACAGTGCTGGGGGGTGGGGGCGCAGGGGGACATGAGTGGGGGCCTGGTGGAGGCTGCCCCTGGTGACTGGAGGGGTGGGGGTGGTGGGAGACATGGGTGGGGGCCTGGTGGAGGCTGCCCCTGGTGACTGGGGGGGGCAAGGGGACATGAGTGGGACATGGTTGTGGGCCTGCTGGCAGGTGCCCCACAGTGGCCTGCTGGGGGGTGGGGGTGCAAGGGGACATGGTTGGGGGCCTGGTGGCAGGTGCCCCACAGTGCTGGGGGGTGGGGGTGCAAGGGGACATGAGTGGGGGCCTGCTGGGGGGTGGGGGTGCAAGGGGACATGAGTGGGACATGGTTGGGGGCCTGCTGGCAGGTGCCCCACAGTGCTGGGGGGTGGGGGTGCAAGGGGACATGAGTGGGGGCCTTGTGGAGGCTGCCCCTGGTGACTGGAGGGGTGGGGGTGGTGGGAGACATGGGTGGGGGCCTTGTGGAGGCTGCCCCTGGTGACTGGAGGGGTGGGGTGGTGTGAGACATGGGTGGGGGCCTTGTGGAGGCTGCCCCTGGTGACTGGGGGGTGGGGGTGGTGTGAGACATGGGTGGGGGCCTGGTGGAGGCTGCCCCTGGTGACTGGGTGGTGGGGGTGGTGGGAGACATGGGTGGGGGCCTGCTGGGGGGTGGGGGTGCAAGGGGACATGGTTGGGGGCCTGCTGGCAGGTGCCCCACAGTGCTGGGGGGTGGGGGCGCAGGGGGACATGAGTGGGGGCCTGGTGGAGGCTGCCCCTGGTGACTGGAGGGGTGGGGGTGGTGGGAGACATGGGTGGGGGCCTGGTGGAGGCTGCCCCTGGTGACTGGGGGGGGGCAAGGGGACATGAGTGGGACATGGTTGGGGGCCTGCTGGCAGGTGCCCCACGGTGCTGGGGGGTGGGGGTGCAAGGGGACATGTGGCTTGGCTGGGGGGCATGCCCATGGTGGATGGGCTGCCTGCGGGACATGACCAGGGGTGCAGGGTAGTCCCCTGTGGTGTGGGCTGCCTGCAGAGGTCGTGGAGGGGGTAGAGGGGAGACCTGGGAGGACCCACACTGGCAATTCACCTCTTCAACTTCCCGCACACCCACGTAATACACTGCCCCACTCGCACAGGCCCAATCGCGTGTAGATTTTCTCGCGCACCCCTGAAATCCACGTACCCAGGCCAATCGCGTGTAGATTTTCTCGCGCACCCCTGTAATACACGTACCCAGGCCAATCGCGTGTAGCATTTCTCGCGCACCCCTGAAATCCACATACCCAGGCCAATCGCGTGTAGATTTTCTCGCGCACCCCTGTAATACACGTACCCAGGCCAATCGCGTGTAGCATTTCTCGTGCACCCCTGAAATCCACGTACCCAGGCCAATCGCGTGTAGCATTTCTCGCGCACCCCTGAAATCCACGTACCCAGGCCAATCGCGTGTAGATTTTCTCGCGCACCCCTGTAATACACGTACCCAGGCCAATCGCGTGTAGCATTTCTCGTGCACCCCTGAAATCCACGTACCCAGGCCAATCGCGTGTAGATTTTCTCGCGCACCCCTGAAATCCACGTACCCAGGCCAATCGCGTGTAGATTTTCTCGCGCACCCCTGTAATACACGTACCCAGGCCAATCGCGTGTAGCATTTCTCGTGCACCCCTGAAATCCACGTACCCAGGCCAATCGCGTGTAGATTTTCTAGCGCACCCCTGAAATCCACGTACCCAGGCCAATCGCGTGTAGATTTTCTCGCGCACCCCTGTAATACACGTACCCAGGCCAATCGCGTGTAGAATTTCTCGCGCACCCCTGAAATCCACGTACCCGCTCAATCGCGTATTTAACTTCCCGCGCGCCACTTTTTGGATGCGCTGGGACTCTACCGCCTGCCTTCGTGTGGCGGCCGTGTTTCAGCTTGTGCGTGTCTTTGGCTGTGCGTGGCTTTGCCCTATTCGATTCCATGAATACGTGTGGTTCGAGTGCGTGTGGGCGTTCCGTCTGCTTCCCTGCAGTACATCCCCAGTTACGCCCTTATTTTCGCGTGTTGTTCCCCATTCCGCGAGTTACGCCCCATGTCCCGCCCACTTTCTGGTGTGTGCGCTGCGGTTGTGCGCTTTCACTGTGCGCGTCGCGCACGCCTTTCGCGATGTTGCAGTGATGTGTGCGCCATGCACGGGTTTGGCGCACATCCCGAGGAAGACACGCGCAGGGACTTCCATGAATCGCACGCGTGCGCGTGCGCCTCTTTTTTTCCGCTTGCGCCTGCTTGCGCCTGCTTGCGCGTAGGTTTTTGGCGCACGTTTGTTCCATGAATCGGCCCCTTAATTGTTCCAAAATATAACTGCCCCACCTCACACTCTTGGACAGGACAAACAATATTTTGTTCACAATATTACATTTAAAATGTATTAGATCATATGCAAACTTTATTCTTACAGATTAGCAACCAATGGTAAATTCCCAAAGTTCACTGTTGACAATCCAAGGCTTTCCATGCAAACATCCAGAAATGCAATGAAGTTTGCCAGTTAGAATCTCAGAATCAATATGCCATTAATTATGAAATAACATCACTATTCAAAATATGCACCCACATTTAAAGCAACAAGTGAATGACTGTTCTGAATAATATGGTGGTGTAATATATTATTGGCTTTCAACGAATAGCGCAACAATTATAAAAGACATTCAAAACTTGTTTGCGCTTAGAACATTGACAATGCAATGCAAGTTTACCATGGCAATTCACTGAAATTATGTGCGTACACAAGGTCACAAGGTAAAACATCTGCAAATCACCAACACCTTAGTTGGAGTGATGATTTATGACTTATTGTCAGAACCATCATTTGTGTACTGCTGATAGTGATTGAATTGTTCAAATTAAAGTGACTTTTTTTTTATTATGTTATACAGTTATAACATAGATATTATTTGTAAAAAAAACATATTTCGAAAGCATCACACATATCCATGTCTGGGGTTTGAGGGCTGCCAGATCTTGAAAATGATACTGGACCTGGGTTCTGCTGCAGTGGATGATGAGGGGCCAGCTGCTGGTGAAGCATTGAATGCCAATGAGTGTATTATCGGTAAAATGGACCTGCACTTTATTTTAAAAACAGCATAATACTGGACACTATTACTTTGGAATACACGAACAGGTTTGATATCTATGGAGATAGTGGTTAATGCAGTTGATCGAAAGAAGAGTGTGCAAAATAAACGAGGACTGCAACAGAAGGGTGAAGTGGACATGAACGGAACTGCCATTGAGGGCAGAGAAAAAAGTTAAGGGGTCGAATGTCAAGAGGTGTTTCCGGTGTGGGAGCACATTTCACTTTAACAGTAATGGAGCGTGTCCGGGTCTCAAGCTTGTATGCAACAAGTGTGGGAAGAAGGGATACTTTGCCCGTTGCTGTGAGATCTTCTCTCATGAGACTGTCAGAGAAGTGAGTATGGAAGAAGAGAATGAGGAGGGGAGGAGTTTGGAAGTTGGGTAGGCAAGGGTGTGAGCTATTCAGCAAGCCAAGAGGGATCGAGGTGCAGGAGGTGTTAGAAAGTGCACATTAATGGAGTGGTGAATGGAGTTGGTGTGGATATGCTGGTCGATACATGGTCACATTACATTACTATTGATGGCAGTGTTTGAACCAGTAGGTTCAAGGGGGCACAACTCACTCTCCCGAGCATTAGTGAATGCCTATGGTGGTCTACATATTTAGATGTTGGCAACATTAAAGGCCAAGGTGGAGTGCAGAGGGAAGTCTGCCGTGGAAGATATTTATGTCTCTAAGAAAGCTGGAAGCCTGTTGGAATGGTGTGAACAGATTAAAATGGGCATTGTGGTAGATCCCAATGTTCCAGGGCATGTGGCTGTGGTACAGGAAGAGGTATGCCCAGAAGAGTGATTTAAAACAGCTTTCAGAGAAGCTGTGGGGAGCTTGAAGGGGCACCACCATGACATTCGTCTGAAGAATGGTACCATACCTATTATAGCGAAAGCGAGGACAGTACCTATATGCATGAGGGAAGAGGTGACTTGTGAGATCAAGAATCTGGTGAGAGAAGGAGTTATTTAGCCAGTGGCGGTGGTGCAAACAGCGGTCAACCAAGTGAGGTTGTGTGTGGACCTAAGGGGCAATAATCGTGAGGTGGTGTTTGACAAATGTCCTCTTCCGATTATTGGAATAATGGTAAGACTGGCTACTGGGGCTAGGATTTTAGTACTCTGGGTTCATCTTCTGCGTACCATCAAGTGAAGCTCCACCCTGAGAAAAAGGACCTCATCACGTTTGTTTCCAGTGAGGGTAGCTTTAGGTTCAGAAGGATGCTGTACAGGATGAAGTCAACAGCTGCTTTCTTTCAGAGAGTGATGCACAACTTGTTGGTAAGTGTCAAAGTTGTGATGTATTTTCAGGAAGACGTTATGGTTATGGGAAAGTATATCACTGAGAATGATTGTAGTCTAGGGAGAGTGTTGGAAAAGTGTAAGTTCAGAGTGATGTCTATTGACTAACTGGCACACAAAGTAAGTGACAAAAGTCAAGTCGATTGTTGAACAGGAAATTACTAAGAGGTTATGTCACTTGGACTGGTTGAGTCTACTGTACGTTTGTTAAACATATTGCAGATAGGTGTAAAAAAGGAATCTGTTTGTTTGGGGTAGAGAATGCCAGAGAGAGTTTGAGGATGTTAAGAGTGTGATTGCCAGCGCACCAGCACTAGCAAACTTTGAAACCACGTGTGGCACACATGTGGTTAGAGATGTCAAGGAAACTGGTGTTCTCATGCATAAACAGGGAGGTGTGGAAAGGGTGGTTGTCTTCGCTTTGTGTATTTTAAAGTTAGCTGAGCCACACTATTCTGTCATACAGATATAAGCCTTCAGTGTGGTATGGGCAGTGAAGACGTTCAAGGCCTTTCTGTTGGGTAGAGAGTTTACTGTGCACACCAATCACAAAACTTTGATTAGTGTGTTCATGAGCAGAGCACTGTGTGGGGTGGTCCGCTGGATAGTGTAGTGGGTCACATCAATACAAGGTCATAACTTTGTGGTGGAACATATTCCGGGAAGGAAAAAGCACTGGCAGGTTTTTTATCCAGAGCAAAGCAAACCTGTCAGACAGAGCAGTTGGTTGATGGTGAAGTTGTGGGTTCTGAGCAAGTTTTTCTGGTAGGTTGTAGTGCTATTTGTTAAAGGGAGTGGGATGATAGTTTGGTGGATTATGTTCATTTTATTCATCTGCTGTGTAAAGTTGGGTGCATAGTGGCTCTGCCAGGTGTGCGATGCAAACTCATTGACGTGGGTCATGATAGGCATCTGGGGATGACTAAAACTAAGGGTATGCTGAGAGTGGACTATTTGTGGCCCAGTTTGAATAAGAAGGTCGAGGACTTGGTAAAGAGTTGTAATTTATGTTGTGAAGCAGACAAATCACTAAGAAATTATATCGAGCCCCTCAGAGCATTGGAATTGCCTAGCATGCCTTGGGAAATCATTGCTCTAGACATTTTAGGTCCTATTGTGAGGCAGAGTGGTAGAAAGAAATATGCACACCACTATGGGTTTAGTGGCATTCGAGGTGTTGAGGAAGAGAAAGGCACTACACACAGCTTTGTGTCCACTGAGGTTGGGAAGGGCGTGTTTGAGGAGTGGAATGAGAAGATCATGTGGGGAAATAGACAGAAATGATGAAGGAGAGGTTTGATGAATTAAGGATGGTGAAGAGGACTACATTTGAGGAGAGGGACAAGGTATGGGCTTGCAACACATAAACAAGGATACTGGATGATGCTGTTGCGTTGAAGGATGCACAGGTCTGGAATACGGGTAAGGTTGGCAAGAACATCTGGGGGCCTGTTGCATATTGCAATAAACCTGCATTGTGCCTGCAAGCACCAGCAGCGACTTCCTCCATAAAACATACAGTAGGCTTATTTAGCCCAGGATTACAGACCCCCCCTTGAAAATATACACTTTGTAGCAATATTTGTTTTCTTCAAAAACAAGGTTTTGTATACTTTTAATATTCGGTGGAACAGTGAGAATGTATTTGTGAGTTTGATCTGTTAAAATCCCAGCAATTCAATTATTTTTTGACACAGAAAAGTGTACAATTCTATAGATGCTTGCTCACTCAAATCTATATGGAAATGTATTTTCTATAAAGTAAATCATTCTCAATATAAATATGTACATTTAGATTAATTTCATTACAAACGGGCTGTGGACAAAGTCGAAAAGGTAGAAGGCTCAGCGTATGTTAATTAAACAACGTATTTAATTATACATCTTTAAAAAAAAATGTATAAACAACATTGGCGTACTTCTACAAGTCACTGACTCTCCAATGTACTTTCAATATCTAAAGCATGCAGAGTACATACAGAAAATCATGTATTAATTTTTAAGCAGCTGCAAGAACATTTTGATGCTTTTTGCAATTATTTCAAATACATTTTCTTTCAAATTACAAACGCGATGTCATGGGATACTAATGGTGGCCAGGTGAAAGGGTATTCCACAACTCGCACAAGAGTGCTTCTAAATACCATGGAGTTTTGATGACAGATGGAGTATGTGACCTGAGAACATGGCAATGCCACAGGTCACCGCTTTAAGCAACAGAAAGTTAGAGCTTCTTTATGCTTTTTAAATGCCAGGTGAATTCTGAGTTTCTGAGCATAGTGATATCTCTGGTCAGAGCCTATCTGCTTCGACTTGTAATGCATTTTACAAGACATTTGTGCAATCTGTTTCACCTAGATCTTGCTCTTTGAAACGTTTAAAAAGTCCAACATAAATCTGGTGGAAAGGGTAGTATTGATTGACATACTTAACTGGGAAACACGACATTTTGAATTTGCACTGCATTTTCAGGAAAATCTAGCATAACGAGTTCTCATCTGATTATAAATAAACACCAATTATTAAACAGATTTACTTATGAAATGAATAAGGTATTTTTAGCACTTTCGTGGGGTTTTGATAACTGTACCAGACACACATGTTTTAGTTTGGCTGAACAAGTAGGGCAACAATACTTGTTGCAAGCCAAGTATAAAAACACTCCTTTTAGCACATTTCAATTGCTAATGAAATTCAATATGCTTATACTTTAACCAAACATACATGCTTATGTAAATTGTAAACAATAATATTCACAGTGTATCATTTTCAGATCTAGAAAAAATAGAATTTGTCAGGTCTAGCCTTCCCCTAGACACACTGGCCAGCAAGGAAAATATCACTTATGGAATTTTTGGAGGAAAAGTATTAAAATATGTAAAGCTCTGCAGTTTAATTGCCCTATGTATTGTGCTTCTGGTATAAGTGTTGATTCAACCTACGAATATAAATACCATAAATACCTATGCACCATATACACTTCCAAATGCATTGCAATACATGAACCGACTTATTATTTATTTTCACAATTTTTTGTTGATTTTAATACAGTAATCATTGTATAGCCCTTTAGACAAATGTAAACAATTATAATCAGATGCTCCAGTTTCACCCTTTAAACGGAAATAAGAATACACTTGGGGGAGTCACTGTACCCCTTTTTACTTGTGATTTGTGGCCAAAGCATTTTATTTGGGCTGCAGCAGTCTGGACCCTGGAGGGTGTGGCAGTGAATGAGCTCATTAAGTAAAACATACACCTAATAGATTAGTAATCCAAAGTATACAAGAAATTCAATAACCATGGTATACATTATTCCTAAATTAATCATAGATTATGACCGATAGGAATACAAAAATACCTAACATAAGTCCAAAACTATTTGTTTTTCAACAATTGCATACCTGCATAACAACAAGATTGTACAACTAAGTTAGCAGAACTATGACAGTATTTCACTTTTAACTGCCTGCCATGTGAATCTACTTGGCTTTTGGTTTCATTTTCTTAACAGCATTTTCCTCGCTAGACTCAGTGCATAGGAGCACCATCTGCAGATCATCCCAATGAGTACTGTCAACGCTTGACGAGGACCTTGGTTTAGTGCTGCTACTCTTTTTCACAAGCACAGTATGTATAACAGTATATATAGGCTTGCCTCATCTTCCTCTCAGTCTTCAATTTTTTTGATTATGAAAGGATTTGGTCATAACTGTCTGGCGCCTTATCAAGTGTGAAAAAGATGGCAGAAGCTTTATCCACTGAGAACCGCCTTAAACTTGTGGAAATTAGTTTTGACAATGTGGGTCTACTAACAAACACCCATTATCAGGAAACATCTACTATGTGTGTAACCACGTTAGACAATTTGAAAAGGTTAGACAAACTACACAGAAAAGAACAAAGTGGTGAGAGTTCACAATTTTACAAAAGTATTTTGACTTTAAGAAATCATTCCTGTTACAGGAATGCTAAGTCGGATTAACTGAATGTTCAGTGAACTGTTTGAAGCTCTTAATAAAATTTCACAAATGAACAACAGCTACAAAAAGAAATTGCTGCATTGCAAGATGACTTGAATAAAGACAATGATCAAGAGCTTGTGTGTGTTAATGTTGCGAACATCAACTCAAAATTACAAAACATACAACATGAAATTAGGCAAAGAATAATCTATACCTTTGCTTAAACATATGACAATTTATATCAACAACCGTCAGAGACATTAAGCTCCCTACCTGTCGAGATGTGTGAGGCGTCACACTCCGAAATGATACGCGGACACGGAGCCTTCCATTAACACATCCTTTATTTCACACGATAACCCAGGAGTGACTAGCCTCCTCGTCATATCCCGTCCCGCCCCTTCCGTCTGCCCCATGCATCTCGCCTCGTGACTAGGGAGTCACGTGACGACATTAGACCACCTGTCATAGTACAGACTCCAGAATTCTCAGATGCCAATTCCAAACTGCCCCTTTACTGTTGAATGCTGTGACAAGTAAACATGATTCTTTAGGAGAGATGCATGTTCTGTACACAGAACGAGGCATGTCATAAGGACCCACAACCCCAGATTCAAAACTAGGAGAGTAAGAAGGAGGAAGGGGAGGGGTAAACCATTGCAAAGACAGGTGAAAACCCAAACAATGATTTTTACAAGATCACAAACTAATCAAAATTGACTGATATACCATCATCACTGAGTCAAATTTTTAATATCACCCTGAAGAATCTCCGGACACCATATATACATTTGTATATATGTTTATTAAGTTACAGGTTAAAGCCCACCAGCTCACTAAACAACACAACCTTAACTGATAACTATAACATTCTAATCCTGCATCTTTCTCTTAATGGTCTATGTTCCATATTCCATGCTCCAAGCCCCATACACTCCCACAGAAGCTAAAAGCAAGTGACACATAATACATATGCATGGAACATGTAATCCAAGATACTACACACCTCCCTTTTTATACAAACAAATGTTTAACTCTGTTGAACATAATTCTTCACTGTACACATGTAACAGAATGACTAAAGTCACGAAGTGGTGCAACATTTTTCAAACTACTAAGATAACATAAAGATGACATTCTTAAACCATTTTGTCGAAATTCCTATATAAGCTCAGTTGACATAATCCTTCAAATATGAGGGCTTCTTACGAACATGTTTGGTACATATTATTTGTTCATTGCTATTATTTGTTCTATCTCTCCCTCTCTGACATGACTCTATATTTAGCTCTCCTGCACCCTCCTTATTGCCTTTATTAGCAATTCTCAAATTGTCTGTTGAACATTTACACATTCTATTAACATTCCACACTCTTCCATCAGACAGTTTTACGGCACCATGAAACCTCTCAACAACCTGACAACCTGTGTGGCAGCTGACCATCCAGCATAACCACTTGTAGCATTTAGAGGAAGCTTTATCCTTACCCAATCACCTACCTTCACATCACATTTCTTCACCGCCTTTCTTATGTCAAAACACGTTTTGTTGTTCATTTGTCTATTCATCATTTTCTTCTCAATCTCTTTAAAATCAATCTCCTTACTGCTTGCTCTACCCAACCATGATGGACAAACTCTCGTGTTGGGCTTTCTACTTCTAAGCATCTCAAAAGGAGAATAACCAGTGGTGGCATGTCGGGTGAATCTGTGTGCAACCACAATATCTTTAACAGCTTTTTTCCAGTCACTTATATTCTCTAAAACACCCCTAATAATGTTTTTAATCACTTCTTTGACTCGTTCCACAATTCCATTAGTTTGGAGAAGATACATGGAACTGCTTTTATGTTCCACTCCATTGTCCCTCAGATAGTAGTGGGATAACCTTCCCCCTTTTAAAAATGGTATCCAAAAATAGGATAATATATTTGGAACAAATGTTCTGTACCCATTTGACTTCTACCCATCCAGACAGCATGTACATTAATACCATGCAATACTTTAACATGTCATTGCTTCTTACTGGTCCCACAATGTCTAAACCTACTCTTTCCCATGGTATGGTCGGTATAGACATGACCGTCATTGGTTCCTGTCTAGCCACATACCCTTTGGCAGAATCATCACAGCTACATTCTCAAATCAATGTCTCTATCTCCAAGTCCATTCCAGGCCACCAATAGTCCTGCCTGACAAGTTGTTTAGTTTTCATCATTCCCTGATGTCTCTCATGTGCTGTTTCTAATATTGTTCACCTTACTCCGGTAGGTGGATACAATTTTTCACCCCTCAAAACAAGATTGCTATTCACAGACAATTCATCATATACATGTCTGACGTCCTCAGGTAAGTCACCCTTCCTGATTTCATTACTTTTCATCCCATCTTCAATACATTTCCTCACTTTACTGAGAACTTCATCCAAATCCATGGCCTTTACCCATTCATCTTCAGACGCTACTTCCTGATGTATACTCAATATCTCCTCATCACTGTTATCCTCTTCATCATTATCCACAAAATTCGTCAACCTCGACAGACAGTCAGCACACTTATTCTTGACACCAGGAACAAATTCTATATTCCAATTTTATTCTTGCAAATTTGCCACCCATTTTTGGATTCTAGAAGATACTTTATCCAAACCTTTTGTAGTCAAAATTTCCCTGAGTGGTTTGTGATCTGATCTCAAAATAAATCTTTGTTCCCCACAGAAATGAACACATTTTTCCAATAGACCATTTCACAGTTAATAACTCTTTCTCAATTGTTGCACTCTGCCTCCTTTAAAACTCTAGAAGAAAATGCAATCGGCTATTCAGTTCCACCTTCCATTTGGGATAACACAGCACCCAATCCATCATTACTTGCATCAGTGATGAGAATGCTCTTCTTACTGGGAATGAAAACCCTCAAAGTAAGCACACAGTTTAAATCTTTCTTTATCTCATTAAAGACATATTCACATTCATCATCCCAATTAAATTCCACATTCTTTTTTGCCAACTGTCTTATGTGAAAACATTTACTTGCCAGATCCGGAATAAACTTTGCATAATATTCTGCCATGCCCATAAATGAGATAATCTTATCTTTAGTATCTGGACTGGGAAAATTTAGAATGGTGTTTACCAATTATTCCTTGGGTTTTATGCTTTTGTCATAAATTTCATGTCCCAAATATTGTATATTAGATCTATCGAATTTACACTTCTCCTTACTAAGAGTGAGACCAGCCTCCTGAAACACATCTAAAAGTTTTTGATCTTTCCCATGAACCAGAACATCATCTTGAAAGAAAAGCGCACCCTGCATATGACTGAAAAAGATGATAGCTCACACGCTGAAATACAGCTGTTGCAGAAATTAAACCAAAAGGCATTCTTCTACATTGGAACAAATCCTCAGTAGTAATAAAGGCTGGAACATTCTTGGATCTGGGATGTAACATGTTTTTATGATATGCTGATTTGAGATCTAAAGTACTCATTATCTTGGCATCTCTTACAGTTCCTAGCATTTCCGTCATATTAGGTAGAGGATGCCTGTCCGGAATTACACATTTGTTCACTGACCTAAGATCAATACACAACCTAAGTTTTCCATTAGGCTTGTGTACCATAACCAATGGTGACACCCATTTGGAAAATTCTACCCTTTGAATCACTCCTTGTGCTCCCATCTTTACAAATTCCTCTTGATCACTAAAGGAACTGGCCTGATCCTCTGTACTACAGGAACAGCATCACTTTTCATACGACTTTCATGCTTAAAGCTCTTTAAACTTCCCAGTTCATTCCTAAATACTGGATGGTGTTCAACATGTTCAGATTGCATTTCTTACCATCTCCTTGGCACTGGGATCTGGTTTTATCTTTAATCTACTCTGATGATACCAGCTTAGTAATGGATGCATTCCTTTCTTGGAAACATATGTTTGTTTGTTTGTTTGTTTGTTTATTTATTTATTGTGCGCGCCGGACCAAGAGGTATCAGGGTGCAAGTGAAAAGAGAGCTTACAGCTTAGTTACAGATGTTACAGAACAAGGTAAAAACAGTTTCCTCGACTTTACATTGTGGACAACATTACATAATTAAAAGAATTTACATATTGGCAGAACTAAATCAAACACAAATACATAACATGCAGGTAGGTTAGTGCAAGAGAGTAGTATGGGTTTACATATCCTTCTCTGTGAGCCATTTGATAATGTTCTTTCTGAATTTGATAAATGTTTGGTCGGATCTAAGTGTGTGTAGTAAGGAGTTCCACAATTGTGCTGCTCTGACTGGGAAACTGGATCCTCCAATGGTTGACAGTTTAAATCTTGGCACTTGAAGACAATTTGGGTTAGCTGTTCTCAGTGGTCTGAAGGAATTTTTTCTGATAAATCTTTCTGTTAGATAGCGGGGGGCTTTGTTGTTAAGGCATTTGTGGATGAGGGAGGCCGATTTGAGATTGATTTTTTCTCGAGTGGAAAGCCATATGTGTTTCCTTCTTATTTCAGAAAGGTGTACTCTTCTAGGGATGGTTAGGGCGGCCATGAGAGCATTGTTTTGGAGAACCTGGATTCTATTGATGGTTTGTTTGTTTGCCACTATGTAGACAGCATTACAATAATCAAGTTTTGATAGTATGAGGGCTCTTGATAGGATTAGGCAGCTGTCAGCTGACAGTATCTGTTTCCCGGAACGTATTCATTTACATGTGTAGGCCGTAGAAGAGGCCAGTGAGTTTACCTGTTTGGTAAGGGATAAGGTTGAGTCCTTGATGATGTTCCCATCAATGATCAATGCCGAGTAGTTATGGCTAAGTTTTGAGATACGAGCTGCGGTGCCCAGGAAGATGATCTCTGTTTTGTCATCGTTCAGACACAGGCCATGGTTGGCCATCCTGAACTATGCTATAGACTCTGTTCACCATCGCAAGATCTTCTTCATGATCCCCAGTAAGTGGTAGGAGAATCTGGGTATCGTCTGCGTAGTTGGTGTAGGTGATACCCAGATTGTCCAGATCGTCAAAGAGTGGCTTGGTGAAGATGGTGTAGAGTGTTGGCGAGACACATGATCCCTGGGGCACTCCACAGGTAATAGGTATCGGATCTGCTGCGGCCGATGGGGAGAAGACCCTCATAGTCCTGTCACTAAGGAAGGACTGTATCCAGAGTATAGCTTCCCTTGAGAAGTAAGCCGCTGAGTCCAGGTGATTGGATAGGACTCTCTGGTCCACCAGATCAAAGGCAGCTGAAAGGTCTAGTAGGAGGAGAAGTGCTAGTTTTCCCTCTCGTCGCTTAATGCATCTATTTGGACCTTTAAATTGATAAGGGCTGTCTCTGTGCCATGTTGTGGCCGGAAACCAGATTGGCGAGCGCCCAAGAGTAGGTTTGCCTCAAGGAAGTTTTGAATTTGGGTGTATGCTACCTTTTCTAAGATTTTTAGTAGAAATGGCACTGTGGTGATGGGCCTGCAGTTGGTGGGTATGTTAGGGTCCAGTGTTTGTTTTTTCAGAAGAGGGAGTACCTTAGATTCTTTTAGATTACGTGGGATAGTGCCAGTAGAGAATGAGGCGTTGATAAGTTTGGTGATGAAGGGTGGTAGGTCTCTAGCTGCGTCCTTGATCAGTTGTGCTGGGCATTGGTCTCCTTTGCAGTTGGATGGCTTAAGCGTAAGAATCGTTTTCTTTACTTCAATAACTGAGACCTTGGAGAAGTTAAATTGAGAGTGTTCTTTGGGTTTATGCTTCGGTGTTTTGTTCAGGGGAGTTTGAGTTTGAACTGAGAGTGAGGCCTTCTTTAGAGCTATTTTGTTTTGGAGATTGGCCACTTTATTAGTTAGTGCTAGCTGGATATTGGTACACCACGGTTTGTCTTTAATAGAGTCATCTTGTGTTGCAATAGGGGTTTCCAGTTCTTTTAGGATCGAGAAGAGCTCCTTCATGCTGGAATTGGCTTGTGTAATCCTGTTGTTATAAGTTTCTTGTTTGGCCATAATGATATCCTTTTTGTATTGCGTGGAGATTATTTTCTGAAGTGGGATGTAGCTTCCATGCTGTTTCACATTTTCTTTTCTGTAATCTTAGGTTTTTTAGGTGGGGTGTAAACCAAGAATTAAGATGCTTTTTTGGTTGGCTGTTCCTAAGTTTTAGTGGAGCAATGATGTTGAGGGCGGTATTCATAGTATTATTGTATTCTTCCACTAGTAGGCTAGGGTCTGTATGGTCAGATAGGGAGATGAGATTAGGTAGGATATGTGGTAGGATGTTGTTAGCTGTAATATTTTTCTTATTTCTGGTTAAGGTGGGTATGGTGGGAGCAGGTATGCGTGCAGCAGCGGGTCTTTTCGTATTAAGAGTAAAGGAGATTAGGTGATGGTCCATCCATATTTGTGGAAAGATGGCTTTGATGGATAGGTTGCAATTGTGACTTGCAATCCAATCGAGAGTTCTCCCTTTGGTATGGGTGGCCATGTTCACTTTCTGAGTGAAGCCTAATTCTGTCAGGATGTTAGCTGCGGAAGTAGCCTGGTGATCATTAGTGTCATCAAACCCAAGGTTAAAATCTCCTAGCACTAGGGATTGTGAGGCATTATTTAGCTTCTTTGAAATAATGGCGGTAATGTCTTCATTAAAGGTGCTGGTCGGGCCTGGGAGTCTGTATAGAAGATGGATGTTTAGTGTTTGGGAATTGGCTGTGGGTAGTTTAATGGATAAAGATTTGCAGGATTTTAGGTTAGGTATGGAGGTAATTCTCATAGAGAGATTATTTTTAGCGATAATCGCTAGTCCTCCTCCACGTGAAGCTGGTCTGTCCGCTCTGAGGATAGTATAATTATCTGGGACTGCTAGGGTAAGTGCTGGGCCTGCTGCCTTGTGGAGCCAGGACTCCGTGATGGCAATGAAGTCGAGGTCATTTTCCAAGATGGTCTCTGCTATGTCTGTAGCATGGGCAACTAGCGATCTGGCATTTATTAATGTGCCTTTAAGGTCTGGTTCTTGCTGTAGTATTAATCGTGAGTTAGGGGTAGCATGTGGGTTAGCGGTGGTCTTGTTTCTTTTATAGTGAGGTTTAAGGCTGGGAAGTGGGGCGGCTTCCACTGGTGGAGGTAATTTACGTCGGAGGTGATCTAGATTGATATTGTATTTGTTAAGAGGTTCAAATATTTTGGGTAATCGTGCGCAGAGTCTGAGATTTCTCTGTGCTGTGTTACATGGGGATTTCAGAGTAAGTTGCCTAGGGGGGACTTCTATACTCTCTGGATGGGGTACAGTGGGCATGGTGATATAAGCGGTGGTGCTGAGTAATACTGTCAGATTGATGATTGCGGCCAGATAGACTCCGATTGACAGATTGTGGTACATAGTGTTTGAGGTAGGTTAGGCAGAAAGTGAGCTAGGCAGGTCAGGCTACAGCATAGTGCTAATAGCAACAATCAAGTGGAGGGTAGCCTATGGGTAGGTGCAACAAACAAATGGTGGGTAACCTATGACTAGGAGCACAATCAAATGGACACATAGGCAAGGTGCAACAGTCAAATGGATGTTATCCTTTGACTAGAGGCAGCAATCAAATGGTGGGCACATAAGCAAGGTGCAACAAACAAATGGTGGGTAACCTATGACTAGAGGCAGCAATCAAATGGTGGGCACATAGGGAAGGTGCAACAAACAAATGGTGGGTAACCTATGACTAGAAGCACAATCAAATGGACACATAGGCAAGGTGCAACAGCCAAATGGATGGCAGCCTATGACTAGAGGCAGCAATCAAATGGTGGGCACATAGGCAAAGGTGCTACAAACAAATGGTGGGTAACCTATGACTAGAAGCACAATCAAATGGACACATAGGCAAGATGCAACAGTCAAATGGATGGCAGCCTATAGCTAGAGGCAGCAATCAAATGGTAGGCACATTTCCCTTTTGCCATTCTGTCTTTAAACCTCATAGTTGACCAAAACCAACCTTCTAACTCAATGCGTTTACCTCCATATGCAAGGGGTTTTACATCAATCTCTTTCAGTGCGGTGTGTACCTTAAAGTGTCTCTAAAAAATTATTCTGGTCAATAAAGTGTACTTGGCACCAGAGTCAATGACCATTTTAAGTGTTGAGCCACCAATCTGTATATCTGCCATAGGCTTTTCAACATCCGTATCTTCATCCTCTACTGTGTTGATTTGTGAGCCCTCAACTAGAAATGTGCATTCCTCAACTTCCTCACACAGCTCATCAATGCATTCTATATTTTCTATTTTTGTTTTGCTACAAATTGTCAACTGACCTTTTCTATCACTCCTTCTGAAAATGTCTTTGATGGCTGGACATTTGTCACTGCTGGCCAGATGATGCATGCTACCACATCTGTAACATCTTCTTTTGTTGTTGTTGGTATCTCTTTTTTCCTTGAACTTGGTTCCTTTTCTTTTTTCATACACAGAATATTTTTTATATATTTGTCTCCTTCTCATTATGTTCTTTTCCTGTATTGCTAAAACTTCTGGCATTTTGGGTAGTTTCAACTTATTTTCTGTTTCTACTCTTTTCTCAAGTTATTTCACACATTTATTGGTATGTTCTACCTCTTTGGCAACTCTGAGTACTTCTTCTAGAGATGGATTTCCTTTGGACCATAACGCCTCTCTAACTTTGCCATCATTGCACTCTAACATAACTTGATCACGCAAACATTCATCATAATTGTTACCAAATTCACACAAAGTTGCTAAACCACACAGAGCCACTATAAATTGTCCAACTGCCTCAGCAACTTCTTGTTTGCATTTCCCAAAATGGTACCTCTCCAGCACAATACTTACAGATTTTTCATAATGTATGTCTCAAATGCTAACACATTTCTCATATTCTGTAAATCCTGGTGTCTCTTGATCTGATAGAGGTGGTAGATTCTCATATTGTTTTTGTTCCATAGTTTCACAAACAATGTATGGACAAACACATTTTTTTCATTTGAAAAATGTATACCAAGGGCTGCAAGAAAATAATAGTCAAAACGTTGTTTCCATTTCTTCATGGCATCATCGGTTCTCCCTTTGCATCCAAAAAATAATTTAGTGGTGGTACACATTTATGACAGCTGAAATTTTGTTTTGCGTTTTCGACCTGTTTATAGTAGCTGGAGTTTGGAAGTTGAACTGTGGTTGCTACGCTGGTGAAGATGCAATTGTTAATATATATTAATATATATATTGCCGGTTTGTATTTGCAGATGCTTGTGCCTATCAAGTTGCTTATTATTGCTCAGTGCTGCCATTTTATTAGTTGCCACTTTTTCCTAGTTAGGTGGTTAATGTGTCTGTTACTGTAATTTGTATAAATATTGTTCACAAACCGTGCAGCATAGTTGTATGTTTATGATTTATATGTCCCTCCCTTTTTCTTTTTAAATGGTTAATTCCTTCTGTGCATGTAACTTTTGTTATATATATCCTCTCAAGATTGCACTGGAAGTGAAAGTTATCATGTGCGCATTGTTCAGCAGAATATACTGTCATGTAAAACACAGATGGCTTAGCTCCATTGTTTATGCACTGTTAAAACGATAAAAGCATACGGTAACTATGGTAACCAAGATGGCAGCGGTATATTTTCTGACGTTGGAGGGTGCTTTCCTATCACGTATGTGACGCTGACAATTACATTCCTGGTGTGGCTGAATCAAAAGATGCAGGAGCTTGCTCCAGTGAGTAACGGCATTAGAAAAGCTTGCGCACTGTTGCTTTCATGTTAATGAAGTCCCTTAACACATTTACCAACGGCAGCACTTTACCAACATTAATTGATTAAAAGACATGCAAGTATAACCACTTGGTTTTCTCTATACACAGGTTACTTTGCATTTAATGTTGTTGTTGCGCACATCACTCAGTGAGTGACACTGTTTGTCTTTGTAATCACGTAGCCCACTGGCAGGGGATATTTAAAAGGCACAACTTACTTTTGGGTTGTTGCTTTGACTTGATGCAACCTTGCACAGTAAATCCTGTTCCTTCTAATACTGTTTCTTCCTGCTGATGTCTGGCCAGTACTTTCACCAGATGCAAATTTCATCTAGAATTGGAAAATATTCGTAAACGAACAGCTACTCAGTGGCCTGCTGTTCCTTCAATCCCACCTTCATTGCCACTGAAGAATCTCCAGATAACATATATAAATATATATACAGGTTTATTAAGTTACAGGTTAAAGCCCACCAGCTCAATAAACAACATAACCTTAACTGATAACTAAAACATTATAATCCTGCATCTTTCCCTTAATGTTCTATGTTCCTTATTCCATGCTCCATGTTCCACACACTCCCACAGAAGGTAAAAGCAAGTGAAACATAATACATATGCATGTAACATGTAATCAAAGATATTACATACTCCCACAGAAGAAATAGTTGACCTCCTTAATGATGGCCTTTTCTTTGTCTCTACTCAAAATTTGGATACGATAGACACATTTGTCAATGTCTTCAAGTTATGTAGAAAACTAAGGTCCAGCCCTAGAACACATGCCGTTAGTGACATCTGTATTACCGAAATGGAAACTTCAGAATGCTTGGAAACACTCAGAGTAATTCGGAAGACAACGAGTTTTTTAGCACACATATTATGTGTTGCTTACTGCCACGTCTAGTCAGTTTAAACCGAAATCCATATATGTACTTACTAGTGTGGCTATGCGTTGTAACAGGTTTTATGAAACAGCACACTCTGGTCAGAGACTTCTACCACTGACACTGAAGGTGGCGCACACTAAACACAACCTTTTATTTTTATTTGAACCCTGGATTCCTGGTTTGAAGAGGCACCACACCCGTCTCACACCCACCTTAACAAACACTTTGTGTCACAGTGGACTATGAACCAGGCCAGTGTTAACGAAATATTTATACATTTTTAAAATTCACAGAATAATCAGAGCAGAATAAATTAAGGCAGCAATCCCCAGTGTGGTGACAATATGAATGCAAAATGTTATAATACAATTAATTCAACTTTCTGACATCAGCAGAATCAACTTTGCACAGAAATTAAAACAAAATGAATCCCAGTGATTTGACCGAAGGGGAAATTATCGAGGCTGAAATATCCGAAAACGAAATGTTCGAATTACCAAAAGTTCGAACACTTTGTTTTTGGACATTTCAGCCCCGATAATTTGCCAAAACACCCATTCTCACACACACACACACACACATACACAACACACCCATAACAGCCCCCAACCACACCCTCAGCACACCCCCACCCACACCCACACCACCAACATACTCAAACCCCACTTACCTTCACCTTCACGCTGGTTCCTGCAGCGCCAGTTCCCTTTCACTTCTGTGATTGGGAACTGGCGCTGCAGAGTCCTTTTCTTTTTTTTTTTTTTCACGGACGGCTGCAGGGGTGTCCCCCGCAGCCCCCGCTCACTATACCATAAAGTATAGTGAGCGGGGCAATGCGGGGGACACCCCGGCAGCCCATGTTTTTTTTTAATGTTACCACCAGAGGATCGAACTTTTGGTGTTTGATCCTTTGGTGGTAGCATTTTTAGAACTTTTGGTAGTTTCAACCTTTTTTTTTCAGTCATTTCGACCTAAACCAACAAAATCACTCGTTTTCGCAATCATGGATGGCACTTATGTCATGCACTCCCCCTGCAGCACTTCCCAAAACACCTGCTAACTAAATTCTGTGTGGATAGAAAGCAGTGGCAAGGAGTCAGTAAGAAGAGAGAAACATCAGTTTTTAAATTCGACCCACCACTCCAGAATGGGAGGTCGAAGAGGAAAATGAAACC